>NC_053028.1:278083616-278175346 GCF_003073215.2 Triticum urartu
GCCACTTCACACAATTACATGAATAAATCATTACAGCATCCAGATACAATCAAGGTCCGACTACGGAACCAAAATAATAGAAGAACCCCAAATGCGACAAAGGTCCCCGATCGACCGCAACTGGGCTCCACTACTGATCAACTAGAACGTAACAACACAAAGGAAAAAATCTTCATCGAGATCCTCCTTGAGCTTGGTTGCGTCATCTGCACGGTCTCATCGGCACCTGCAAGCTGGTTTTGGAAGTATCTGTGAGCCACAGGGACTCAGCAATCTCGCACCCTCGCGATCAAGACTATTTAAGCTTATGGGTAAGGTAAAGGTATGAGGTGGAGCTGCAGCAAGCGACTAGCATATATGGTGGCTAACATACGTAAATGAGAGCGAGAAGAGAAGGCAAAGTACGGTCGACAAAAGTATGATCAAGAAGTGATCCTAAAACAACCTACATCAAGCATAACTCCAACACCGTGTTCACTTCCCGGACTCCGCCAGAAAGAGACCATCACGGTTACACACGCAGTTGAATCATTTTAATTAAGTTAAGGTTCAAGTTATCTACAACCGGACATTAACAAATTCCCATCTGCCCATAACCGCGGGCATGGCTTTCGAAAGTTCAAATCCCTGCAGGGGTGTCCCAACTTAGCCCATGACAAGCTCTCACGGTCAACGAAGGAATAGAACTCCTCCTGAGACGTTCCGATCAGACTCGGTATCCCGGTACAACAAGACATTTCAACAGGGTAAAACTAAACCAGCAACACCACCCAGATGTGCCGACAAATCCCGATAGGAGCTGCACATATGTAACACCCTCGATGCGACTATATCTCCCACGTGTCGAGGCACGACTTAGAGGCATAATCGCATTGAAGGCATATGTCGCAAGTTAGGCAATCTTCACAACATCCCATGTAATATGAATAATAAGGGGGAGATAGCATAGTTGGCTTACACTCGCCACGTCAATCAAGTACATAAATAACATTACATCATCCAAACACTCATGGCCCGACTATGGCGCCAAAATAAAAGATAACCCAACATGCGACACGGTCCCGATCACCCCCAACTGGGCACCACTACTGATCATCGGGAAAGGAAACATAGTAACGTTGAGAGTCTTCGTCGAACTCCCACTTGAGCTCATACGCGTCACCTGGAGCAGAATCATCAGGCCCTGCATCTGGTGTAATAGTAATCTATGAGACACAGGGACTCAGGAATCTCGCACCCTCGCGATCAAGACTATTTAAGCTTATAGGTATGGCAAAGTAAATATATGTGGAGCTGCAGCAAGCGACTAGCAAGTATGGTGGCTAACTTATTCGCAAAAGAGAGCGAGAAGAGGAGGCAAAGCACGAGCAAGAAACTAGAGAACAACCTGCGCAAACATTACTCCAACACCGTGTCCACTTCCCGGACTCCGCCGAGAAGAGGCCATCACGGTAACACACTCAGTTGATTCATTTTAATTAAATAAAGGTTCAAGTTATCTACAACCGGACATTAACAAATTCCCATCTGCCCATAACCGCGGGCACGGCTTTCGAAAGTTCAATCCCTGCAGGGGATTCCCAACTTAGCCCATGACAAGCTCTCACGGGCAACGAAGGAATAGACCTCCTCCCAAGACGTTCCGATCAGACTCGGTATCTCGGTTACTCAAGACACTTCGACAGGTTAAAACAAGACCAGCAACACCGCCCGAATGTGCCGACAAATCCCAATAGGAGTTGCACATATCTATTTCTCAAGGCACACTCAGATGAGTGCTCCATACAACTAAAACCAAACCTCGAGTTTCCCTGAGGGGGCGCTGCACAGGACTCTAGTTTGGACCAACACTCAGAGGAGCACTGGCCCGGGGGGGGGTTTAATACGATGACCCGCGGGCTCCGGAAACCCGAGGGAAAAAGAGGCTAGGTGGCAAATGGTAAGACCAATGTTGGGCATTGCTGGAAAAGCTTTAATCAAGGCGAAATATCAAGGGGTTCCCATTATAACCCAACCGCGTAAGGAACGCAAAAACCGGGAACATAACACCGATATGACGGAAACTAGGGCGGCAAGAGTGGAACAAAACACTAGGCGAGAGGCCGAGCCTTCCACCCTTTACCAAGTATATAGATGCATTAAGATAACAAGATAATATAATGATATCCCAACAAGTAAATAAATGTTCCAACAAGGAACGGCCTTCAATCTTCACCTGCAACTAGCAACGCTATAAGAGGGGCTGAGCAAAGCGGTAACATAGCCAATCAATGGTTTGCTAGGACATGGTGGGTTAGAGGTTTGACATGGCAATTTGGGAGGCTTGAAAGCAAGTGCTAGGCATCGTAGCATTGGCATAACAAAAGAGCGAGCAAACTAGCATAGCAAAGATAGTAGTGATTTCGAGGGTATGATCATCTTGCCTGCACAGTTGTCAGAGTTGACTGGATACTCAAAAGCAAACTCAACAGGCTCCTCGTTAGCGAACTCGTCTCCCGGCTCTACCAAAACAAGACAAACAAGCAACAAGGATACAATAAACCACGTGCAAACTCAAACAACACGATGCAAAGATGATATGCTATGCGGGATGCGATGCGGAATGCAAAATGCAAGATATGACAGGAAATGCATGAACCTGGCCTCAACATGGAAATCCAAGTGTGCCACTGGAAAGATGAGATGAAATCGCTTGAAAACGATATAAAGAACGCCGGAATCAAAGTTACGGTTTGGAAAAGGCAAGCGATTCAAATATGACACCGGTCTGCGATTTACAGCAAGTAGGCATCTAAATGCAATGAGATGAACATGCTACAACACCCAAACATGACAACAAAATACATGGCAGGGATGCATTCAAGATGCTTAACAAAAGTCTAGCACTGAGCTACGGCCAATTCATCCATTAACTGGTTCAAACCATCATGGCAAATAAGCATATGACAAACAGATCTCGGACTTAGTGAAATTAACACTTGTCTGGAATTTCAGATCAGATAGCCCTCTTCGGAGCAACAAAACTACATGCTACAGGATCTGAACATGGCAAACTAAAGCATGGCATGGAGCTACTCAAAGAGCTTAACAAAAGTCCCTTAGTGACCTTGAGCCAAAAGGGATCAGAAAATACAATTGCAAGCATGTGAACATAGCAAAAACATAATCAGTTTTCAGACTTAGTGAAAAACTGACACATGCTGAAATATAACTCAAGTAGGCATGTTTACGAGCTCGATGCACTCACTACAGAGCAATTCATGGCAAGACAAGCATACATCCATCAAGAAGACACAAAATACAAGCTAGACATGGCAAGAACAATAACATAGCATGCACGTATCAACTACAACATCATCGGCAAAATTGCAAACAAGTTGACAATCTGCCCAGATTCACAAGGTAGCAAAAGTAGAGCTCGATTGAATCAAGCTAGGGTGCTCCATAATTGCAAACAAAGACATGGATGGATAGAGAACTACAATATTAATAGAACATACTTACTGATCATCCTCAAAAGAGGCACGGATCACTAGGAAACAACATGAACATATGACATCATGAGATAAACAGCTCCAGGACTTAGTGAAATTACTAAGTCCCTGAAAACAGACTTAGCAAGTGCACCACTTTGCAAGCTTGCATAAGTCACCACACACATCACAAAAATACATGGGTTGCACCTCTGGAAAGATGACAAAACCCTTAACAAAACACATGTAGAGCATCAGGGCATAGCATGCACACAATAATCATGGCAAAAATGACAAAAACCTAAATGGAGTAGCAGATCTGACAATTAACTCAAGTAGCCCTCTTCTAACAGCATTTCGGGCATCAAGATGAACTCAAATGAAAATTATGCAATGGAATTAAATGATGTACTCTCTGAGATGAACATTTTGATATGCTATATGCACGAGTCGGAGCTACGAATGCAAAGTTACGGAGCCATGAACATGAGCACTTGAACTGAAAATATCAGGGACTTAGAAAAAAACAACCCTCAGATCTAGGGTTTGACCCGGCGCGGAAATCGAGGTGGCGGCGCGCACTGTAGCTGGCCGGATCCGTCGTTCCCCGGCGACGGGAGCTTGCCGGACGAAGGGGAGCTCGCCGGGGCGGCCTTGCCGGTGACGAGGGCTGCGAGGAGGCGGCGGGGCGACCGAGGCGAGGTGCTGCGCGGCGTCCCGGCCGCGGCGGAGCGGGCGGCGGGGGCCGGCAGGCTCGGCGAGGTGGCGGCGACCACCGGAGCGGGGCGGCGCGGCACGGCGGCACGCGGCGGAGGCGGCGGAGTGCGGCAGGCGGCGGGAGGCGGCGGGCGCGGTAGGCGGCGGCGGGCGGGAGCGGGCCGCGGGGGCCGGATCTGGGCTCCCGGGCCGCGGCGGCGGCTGGCGGTGGAGTGCCACGTGGCGGCTCCCGGTTGGGGCGGCGGCGACGTCCGGCGCGGGGCGGACAATGTCCGGCCGCGCGAGGTGGAAATTTAGGGTTTCGGAGAGGGAGATCCGGATTTTGGGGAAGGGGGTCTATTTATAGCCATAGAGGGAGCTAGGAGAGTCCAAATGAGGTGCGGTTTTCGGCCACGTGACCGTGATCGAACGCTCTAGATGATGGAGTAGAGTTAGGTGTGTTTTGGGCCAAATTGGAGGGGTGTTGGGCTGCAACACACATGAGGCCTTTTCGGTCCCTCGGTTAACCGTTGGAGTATCAAACGAAGTCCAAATGATACGAAACTTGACAGGCGGTCTACCGGTAGTAAACCAAGGCCACTTGGCAAGTCTCGGTCCAATCCGGAAATGTTTAATCCCCACACATGAAAGAAAGCTAGAAATGACCACCGGAGGAGAACGAAGCGCCGGAATGCAAAACGGACAACGGGGAAAATGCTCGAATGCATGAGACGAACACGTATGCAGATGCAGAGCACATGATGACATGATAAGAGATGCATGGCAACGACAACAACACACGGAGACAAAACCTGAACCCGAGGAAATAAATATAGCTTAACGCCGGAAACGGCAAGAGTTGGAGTACAAGTAGGGAAAGTTACATCCGGGGTGTTACAACACTCCACCACTACGAAAGGATCTCGTCCCGAGATCTAGGACTGAAAGAACGCCGGGTACTCAGAACGGAGGTGATCCTCACGTTCCCAGGTAGCTTCACGGTCGGAATGGTGTGACCACTTGATTTTGAGAAATTTGATTGACTTGTTGCGAGTCTTGCGTTCAGTCTCTTCCAGAATAGCAACTGAGTGCTCATGATAAGAGAGATCTTCTTGGAGCTCAATGTCCTCGAAGTTGACGGTGCGGTCAGGAGTCTTGAAGCACTTTCGAAGCTGAGAGACATGGAACACGTCATGAACATTTGCAAAGTTTGAAGGAAGCTCGAGTTGATAGGCGAGGTCGCCTCTCTTGCTGACAATCTTGAAAGGTCCCACGTATCTGGGGGCAAGTTTCCCTTTGATACCGAAACGACGAGTACCTTTCATAGGAGAGACGCGGAGGTAAACATGATCTCCAATCTCGAAAACCAAATCACGGTGCTTACTATCATAGTAGCTCTTCTGGCGGGATTGGGCTGCTTTGAGGTTATCACGAATGACTTTGCACATTTCCTCTGCCTCTGTGATTAAGTCATTACCCAAAAGCTGACGTTCACCGGTTTCAGACCAGTTGAGAGGGGTACGGCACTTCCTGCCATACAGAATTTCAAAAGGGGCCTTTCCCGAACTTGCTTGAAAACTGTTGTTGTAGGAGAATTCAGCATAAGGAAGACAATCCTCCCATTTCATGCCGAAGGAGATCACACAAGCCCTGAGCATATCTTCAAGAATCTGGTTGACACGCTCGACTTGACCGCTTGTTTGAGGATGGAAAGCTGTGCTGAAGCGGATGTTGGTGCCCATGGCCTTCTAAAAAGAATCCCAAAACTTCGAGGTAAAGATGCTGCCACGATCTGAAGAGATCACTTGAGGAATACCGTGTAGAGAGACAATACGAGAGGTATAGAGTTCCGCCAATTGAGCTGCAGTGATCGACTCTTTGATAGGCAGAAAGTGAGCCACTTTGGTGAGTATGTCGATGACAACGAATATAGCATCATTGCCACGCTTGGACTTTGGAAACCCAGTCACGAAGTCCATCTCAATGTGGTCAAACTTCCATTCTGGAATGGCAAGAGGTTGGAGGAGACCTGCTGACCTTTGGTGTTCTGCCTTCACTCTTCTGCAGACATCACATTCATTCACGAATTGAGCGATCTCGCACTTCATTTGAGTCCACCAATAAGCTTGCTTGAGGTCCTGATACATCTTCGTGCTCCCAGGGTGGATGGAGAGGAGAGAATTGTGAGCCTCGTTCAAGATCACTTTACGGAGGTCACCTTTGGGTACAACAATACGATCCTCGAAGAAGAGAGTGTCCTTGTCATCAAGGCAGTAGCACTTGTACTTGGACTGACTCTTGGCAATCCCAATCTTCACCTTTTTCACCATAGCATCAAGAAGCTGGGCTTGGCGAATCTGGTCTTCCAAGGTAGGAGAGACTTGAAGGTTGGTGAGGAAACCTTGAGGAACAACTTGCAGATTAAGTTTGCGGAAAGCTTCACAAAGCTCGGGTTGATAAGGCTTGAGAATCAGACTGTTACAGTAAGCTTTCCTGCTCAATGCGTCAGCAATCACATTGGCCTTGCCTGGAGTATACTCAATACTCGGATTATACTCTTGAATCATTTCGACCCATCGAGTTTGTCTGAGGTTGAGATTAGGCTGAGTGAAGATGTACTTGAGACTCTTGTGATCAGTGAAAATGTCCACTTTTCTTCCCAATAGAAGATGTCTCCAAGTCAAAAGAGCATGCACAACTGCCGCCAACTTGAGATCATGAGTGGGGTAGTTCTTCTCATTAGGCTTCAACTGGCGAGAGGTATAAGCAACAACTTTCTTCTCTTGCATCAATACTGCGCCAAGACCTTGGAGAGAGGCATCACAAAAGACCTCGTACGGCTTGGATTCATCAGGCAGAGTCAGGACTGGAGCAGTGATCAATTTCTCTTTCAAAGTGTTGAAAGCAATGTCACACTCCGGAGACCAAACGTACTTGACGTGCTTCTGAAGAAGATTTGAGAGAGGCTTCGCGATCTTAGAAAAGTTTTCAACGAATCTTCGGCAATAGCTTGCGAGACTGAGGAAGCTACGGAGTTGCTTCACGTTCTAAGGAGGTTCCAAATTCACAATTGCAGACACCTTCTCAATATTCACGGCAATGCCCTTGGCAGAGATGATATGACCAAGATAAAGAACCTCATCTAGCCAAAATTCACACATGGAGAACTTGGCGTAGAACTGATGTTCTCTGAGCTTATCAAGAACCAAACGCAAATGCTTGGCATGATCTTCCTTGTTCTTGGAGAAAACCAGAATGTCGTCGAGATAGACCAAAACGAAGTCATTGGTGTAGGCATTGAAGATGAAGTTCATCATGCGAGAGAACGTCGGAGGAGCGTTGACGAGACCAAAAGACATGACAGTGTATTCATATGAACCAAAGCTTGTCCTGAAAGCCGTCTTGGGAATATCTTGCTCACGGATTCGAATCTGATGATAACCCATGCAGAGATCAAGCTTGGAGAATACTCGAGCACCTTTGAGTTGTTCGAACAGCTCATTGATGTTGGGAAGTGGGTATTTGTTCTTGATGGTCTTCTTGTTCACTGGACGGTAATCAACACAAAGTCGGTCCGTTCCATCCTTCTTCTTCACAAAAAGAACACCACAACCCCACGGAGAAGAACTAGGCCGGATGAGAGTTGCTTCTTCAGCTCCTTCAACTCTTCAGGTCCGAGCTTGTAAGGACGTTTGCACACAGGTTCCGTGCCAGGCTCAAGATCAATAACGAATTCAACTGGCCGGTGCGGAGGCATTCCTGGAAGCTCTTCTGGAAAGACGTCTTGATATTCACAACCGACTGGAATTTGAGAGATATCATCCAATTCACCCTTCTCATTGAGAGAAAACAGACGAATGGTATTATCCCGAGCGGCAAAGACAATTACATCCTCAGACGAATGAGTCAATTGAATCTGCCTGGCAGCACAATCAAGATGTGACTTGTGCTTAGAAAGCCAATCCATTCCGAGAATAAGATCAATATCCGAGTTACCAAGAACAATTGGGGAAGAAAGGAACTTGTAGTCACCCAATGTGATAGTAACCTCCGGGACGCAGGTGTTAGCTGTCATCTGCTTGCCCGGTGACACAATTTGCAAGGAACTTTGCAGATACTGATAATCGCACTCATACTTTGATGCAAAAGGTTTGGAAATGAAGCAATGCGATGCACCCGTGTCAAAAAGAACTTTTACAGGAATATCATTAACAGGAAGGTTACCCATGATGACATCTGGTGAGTCCTCTGCCTAAGCTGCATTCACCATATTGACCTTGGCAAACTTGGGGTTATGCTTGACCACAACTGTACTTGCCGATCTCACGGGAGGAGGAGGAGGAAGACGCCTCTGGTTGAGACACTTGTTGGCATAGTGACCCTTCTATTGGCACTTGTTGCACGTGACCTCTGAAAGCGGACGGTGATACGAAGCACTCGATCTTGGAGCTTGAGACGAAGTCTTGTTCTGAAAGCCAGGGTTGGGTGGGTGGGAAGAACCACTGCCACCTTTGCTCTTCTGCTGATACGGCCGACGGAATGGAGGAGGAGGAAGCCAATACTTCTGCTGCTTGGCCACTTGAGTAGAGGAAGAAGGGGTAGCATCTCTGACTCGCTTCTTGGAAGCATCACACCTCAACTGAGCAGCCTCTTGCTTCAGTGCCATGTTGTAGAACTCATCGTATCTTAAGGGCTCAAAGAGAACAAGATCTAGCTGAATATCTTCTCTGAGACCACCCCTGAACTGGTATATCATGCTCTTCTCATCAGGGACGTCCTGCTTGGCAAAGCGGGCGAGCTTCTGAAACAACTTGTTGTAGTCATAGACAGACAAAGAGCCTTGCTTCAGGTTGCGGAATTCCTCACGCTTGCTTTCAACCACACTCTGGGAATATGATGAGCTTGGAAATCTCGACGGAAATCATCCCAAGTGATAACACGTCCACCTTTGGAATCCTTGTACTGCTGGAACCATTCTGCAGCTTGATCTTTGAGTTAGAATGAAGCGAACTTAACAAAGTCCTCAGGCCTGACGTTACTGCACTCGAAATGCTTACACAGATCCACAATCCAATCGTCAGCATCGGTTGCCTCAACACAATTGCTGAAAGTCTTTGGCCCGTTAGCAAGGAACTGGTTGAGTGAAGCAAAGTGATTCTGATTGCTGCCTTGATTCCCTTGGTTGCCTTGATTGCACTCTTGAAGAATTTGCATGATCAACTGTGTGTTTGCATTGGTTGCGGCCATCACAGCTTGCCATGCCTCCGAAGGAGGTGGAGGTGGTGGCGGATCAGGATTCGGAGTCGTGCGCGTTGGAGGAGCCATCCTGAAGAGGTTGACCACCATTAGCACATTGACAGACAAATATTGAAGCTGAATCCAACGGAATGAAAATTGCAACATATAGGCTTGGTTCAACAATATAGGAGGCAAGATAAGCAAGTGGTAGGTATCGCAGCATAGGCATAGCAAAAGAGCGAGCAACTAAGCAAGCAAAGATAGAAGTGATTTTGAGGGTATGATCATCTTGCCTGAAATCCCGCAAGGAAGAAGAACGAGTCCATGAAGAAGATAAACAGACCTAGACGAACGGGTCCTCACAAACACGACGTTAACGGAACCAACCCGAAGAAGAAAACACCGGAAAAGAAGCACACAACATAGTAAACAACCAACACAAGAACATGGTATGATATGTGGGATGCGGTATGCGATGCATATGCATGATTGGACAAGGAATGCATGAATCTGGCCTCAACTTGGAAATCCAAGTGTGCCACTGGAAAGATGAGATGAAATCGCTTGAAAACGATATAAAGAACGCCGGAATCGGAGTCACGGTTTGGAAATGGCAAGCGATTCAAATATGACACCGGTCTGTGATTTACAGCAAGTAGCCATCTAGATGCAATGAGATGAACATGCTACAACACCCAAACATGAAAAAAAAATACATGGCAGGGATGCATTCATGATGCTTAACAAAAGTCTAGCACTGAGCTATGGCCAATTCATCAATTAACAGGTTCAAACAAGCATGGCAAAAATGCATATGGCAAACAGATCTCAGACTTAGTGAAATTAACACTTGTCTGGAATTTTAGATCAGGTAGCACTCTTCGGAGCAACAAAACTACATGCTACAGGGCCTGAACATGGAAAAGTAAAGCATGGCAGGGAGCTACACAAAGATCTTAACAAAAGTCCCTTAGTGACCTTGAGCCAAAAGGGATCAGAAAATACAATTGCAAGCATGTGAACATGGCAAAAACATAATCAGATCACAGACTTAGTGAAAACTGGAACATGCTGAAACATAACTCAAGTAGGCATGTTTACGAGCTCGATGCACTCACTACAGAGCAATTCATGGCAAGACAAGCATACATCCATCAATAAGGCACAAAATGCAAGCTAGAAATGGCAAGAACAATAACATAGCATGCACGGATCAACTACAACATCATCGGCAAAATTGCAAACAAGTTGACAATCTGCCCAGATTCACAAAGTAGCAAAAGTAGAGCTCGATTGGCTCAATCTAGGGTGCTCCATAAATGCAAACAAAGACATGTATGGATAGAGCACTACAAGATTAACAAAACATCCTTACTGATCAACCTCAAAAGAGGCACGGATCACTAGGAAACAACATGAACATATGGCAATATGAGGTAAACAGCTCAAGGACCTAGTGGAATTGCCAAGTCCCTGAAAACAGAATTACCAAGTGCACCACTTTGCAAGCTTGCACTAGTCACCACACACATCACAAAAATACATGGGTTGCACCTCTGGAAAGATGACAAAACCCTTAACAAAACATATGTAGAGCATCAGGGCATATCATGCACACATTAATCATGGCAAAAATGACAAAAAAGCTAAACGGAGTAGCAGATCTGACAATTATCTCAAGTAGCCTTCTTCTAACAGCATTTCGGGCATCAAGATGAACTCAAATGAAAATGATGCAATGGAATGAAATGATGTACTCTCTGAGATGAACATTTTGATATGCTATAAGCATGAATCGGAGCTACGGGCGCAATGTTACGGCACGATGAACAAGGGCACATGGATCTAGAAATCTCGGGGACAGTGAAATTTTAACCTCTCCGGGAAAAGTCAACGGGCGGATGATGATATCCGGGATGAGGAGATCCAGGCGGCGCGGGGCTGTTTGGTTGGCAGGCCCGGTGGATCTGATCCCACCTGGCCGGATCTGAGACATGACGACGGCTGACGGCGGCGAGGTCGCCGGAGGGCGCACGGGAGACGAGGCGGCGTCGAGGTGGCGGTGGCGCTCGGCCAGGGCGGCGGGGATTGCCGGAGGCGGCGGCCGGCACGGGCGGCGCGGTGGCGGAGACCAGTGAGGCGCGGGCCGTGCGGCGGTGGTGCAGCTCCGGCGGACGGCCGGCGGGTGCGGGCTCGGCGGCGCGGCGCCGGCGAGAGGAGCGCGCGGCAGCGCGCGGGCATGGCGGTGGAGCAAGAAGGCAGGCGGCGGCGGCGTTCGGGCCCTCAAGGGCCGGCGATGGGCTCCCCGGGCCGCGCGATGGGGGAGGCGGCCGAGCCACTCGGGCGCCGACACGTGGCGACGGACGTCGCGGGCGGACATGTCCGTCGGCGGGATTTCGTCCGGCGGCGGCGGGAAAAAAAATGGATCTAGGGTTCATCCGTGAATTGATCCAAAATTTCAGGGAGGGGTGCTCTTTTATAGGTAGAGGGAGCTAGGAGAGTCCAAATGAGGTGCGGTTTTCGGCCACGCGATCGTGATCGAACGACCGAGATGATGGAGGAGGTTTAGGTGGGTTTTGGGCCATATAGAAAGGGAGTTGGGCTGCAACACACACGAGGCCTTTTCGGTCCCTCGGTTAACCGTTGGAGTATCAAACGAAGTCCAAATGGCACGAAACTTGACAGGCGGTCTACCGGTAGTAAACCAAGGCCGCTTGGCAAGTCTCGGCCCAATCCGGAAATGTTTAGTCCCCACACACGAAAGAAAGGTAGAAATGACCACCGGAGGAGAACGAAGCGCCGGAATGCAAAACGGACAACTGGGAAAATGCTCAAATGCATGAGACGAACACGTATGCAAATGAAATGCACATGATGACATGATATGCAATGCATGACATGCAAGTAAAAACAAGGCAAAAACACCGAATAACTGGAGGACACCTGGCACAACGGTCTCGGGGCGTTACAACACTCCACCACTATGAGAGGATCTCGTCCCGAGATCTAGAATGGCACCGGAGGGAAAAACGGAGGAGAAAGAGCAAAGGTGTCACACCCTAGCTAGTTCAAGCATTAGAGTGTGCATCATGTTTAAATTTCTCTTAAATTTGAAATGGGGAAGGCAGAAACCCCCAACACCCCCTGGAAACAACTAGGGTTTACTAAAATTATTTTCAACGAACCTGAAATGCCCTTCTAAAAAGTTCACCCTCTTTGTCTTGGGTTAAAACCTCTGGCAAAATTGGTGCACAATTTTCTAGGTCAATAGAAGGTCATTGAATTAAATCCTAAGTATTTGAATTTGGGCATTTAAATGCTATAAAATAAATTAAATGCTTAAATAATTCTAGAAATAAATGTTTGCTGTTGGAAATATTCTAAACAGAGGCCACAATTATTTTCAGGATTTTTGGAAATGTTTTAGTATTTTTAATAAAGCCCAACAGTTGCGGTTAAATAGAAAAACAAAAACAGATAAAAAGAGAGAGAGAGAGGGAAGCCCATCTGGGCCTTACCTGTGCTGGCCAGCCCACCTAGCTCGGCCCAGCCGACTGGCCCTGCCAGTCGTCGTCCTTCTCGCGCCAGAAGGACACGGAGCGCGTGGCCGGCGCCCGCGGCCACACGCCGGCCACCTCCTGCTTCTGCCGAGGCATGGAGACGTCCAGAGATTCCACGCGACCCCCCACGTCCCCTCTCATCCTCTCGCACTCTCCCCCTCGTCTCCCTCACTCTCTCCCGCGATGGCCGAGCGCGTTCCTCACCGCCGATCGCCGTAGTTGCCACCAGAGCCACTCCCTCGCCCCTCCGACGAGCCCAATCGCTCCGCCTCGTCACCCTGGACCTCTCCGTCGACCCACACAAGCTCGGACGACCCCAAGATGACGTGGTGCCCTTCTTCCCCGTCCACGGCCGCCGGACGCCGTTGTTCGATTCGCCGGCCTCAAGTCCTCCCCGAGCACACTGACCCCCTCTCCGACCCCGCTGTGAGCTCCTCTTCCTTTCTCCCTAGTTACCGTGCTCGTTTGGCCTCTATAGTAGCCACTTCCACCGTACCCGAGAGCTCCCCGCCGCTGACCATGGCGCCGTCGTGGCCAGAGCCACCGTGGCTCAAGGCCAAGCTCACCGTTGTGCTCAGCACAGCACCAGGAGCCCGTAGCCACCACCAGCTCCCTCTCCCGTGCATCGTAGCGTCGAATCCATCCACACCCGAACTCCGGCGACCGCCAAGGTCGTCGCCGGCGTCGTTTCCGGCGTCCCCATGTCCAACCACTTGCACCACTGGATGCGGCAGCTCCCCAGCTACGCGTAGCACGTCTCCACCGTCGATTTGGTCACCGGAGGACCAAATCCGAAGCTCTCCGCCGTCTCGGCCTCGCCGGCGGCTCAACGTCGGCGAGTTTGACCCAGTTTGACTCCTGGGTGGGCCCAGGTAGACCCCCCTGAGTCTATGACAGGTGGGGCCGGTCTGCTAACTAATTTAGGATTAGTTTTAACTAATTTTATTTAATTCAGTCACTGACATGTGGGCCCAGGCCCCACTAACAGCTAATTAGTGTTAATCTAATCCTGTTAATTAGCTGAGAGGCTGACAGAAGGGGCCCACCAGTCAGGTTTGACCTGGGCTGGCGCCTTTGACCTGCTGAGGTCAGCATGACGCAATGCTGACGCAGTAATGCATTTTCTGGATTTATTTTTATTTAGGAATTTCCAGAAAATGTTTAAAACTTCTAAAAATCATAGAAAATCAACCATAGCTCCAAATGCAAAGATTTATATATGAAAAATTATCAGAAAAATTCAATCTATCCATCTGTAATGGTTTCATGCATAACAAAACAAGTTTACCTTGCTGTTTAAGCAGAATAAGGAAATGCACTATTAAGGCCATGTTTAATGAGCTAATATTTGAATCTTTGATTCAAATGAGTTCATTCCTTTCTATTATAACTTGCATTAGGCCAAGACACATTCATATTGCCATGTCATAGCATGTATCATATTGTTGCATATCGTCATGTGTTGATTGTGTTCCGATGTGTTCTTCGTGGTAGGTTCTGCCTCCGAGGATATTCACGAGTATCCAACTGAAGGGCAGTATCCCACTACCACTCCATCAGGCAAGCAACCATTGATCATTCCGATACAACCCATGTTCTCGCTTCTGCTCTTGTTTACTGCATTAAGACAACGCGATTCAAACTGCTGTGTGCTATGGTAGTTGAACCCTTATCCTCTGCATGACCTGTCATTGCCACGGTAACTAGATGAAACCCACTAGCATGTGTAGGAGTTGATTGAGCCATGTATGTGATTCCTACCTTGCTATGCCTGCTATGCTTAGAGTTGTGTCAGGTCCGGTTCATCTGGGTGATGGGCCAGAGTGAAATGCTTATGCCGGTAATGTGAGGGATGTGTTGAACATGTTTTGGTAAAGGTATCGATGAGAGGCCATGTAGGAGTACATGGTGGGTTGTTTCATTGAGGCCGTCCCTAAGAACTGAGATCTGTATGTGTGATTTAAGATGCAGTTACTACCGTACATTGGGCCCGAAACCAATGGACCCTCTCGGCTTCTTAGTCACCCTAGTACTCTGTCCAGGAGTTGCAAATAGTTTCTGGTGCTTGTAGGTTATGTGTTGGCGACCGTGCGTAGCGCTGACCCTAGGGGTGGGCTATGTTGCGGTAGATACACCGTGGCACGGTGTACCGAGTCACCCGTTTGGTGTCTCGGGAACCCTGTTCACATCGTTCGGGGCCGTATGTGGAAACCTCGGCCGGACTCCCTGCGGATGGAACCTGGATAGGCGATAAACCTGGACTAGAGACTTAAGTGTTTAGGTAGGCCGTGGCCGACACCCTCGCTGGGCTTCCGCTTGAAGGTTGCCGAGTACATGTCGTGTAAACGGCGGTAAGTGGTGAAAGCATGTATGAAGAAGTACACCCCTGCAGGTTATAAAACTATTCGAATAGCCGCGTCCGCGGTAAAGGACTACTTGGTTGCCTATACAGTTCATAGACAAGTTAATGGATACTACTGAAAGACTCAAGATAAGTGTGAGTACCGAGGATGGCCCTCTCGTAGGATGACAAGGGAGGATCCCCGGTGGAGTATTGTGTTGGTGAGTAGTGGACTCGTGTGCGAAACTATTTTACTGGTGGAGTTCCGTAGGATAGTTTAGCCAAGAGTCAAAGCTGGCTTGCTGCATTAACCCCACCACCTTCTTGAGAATAAGCATGTATAGTAGGTTCTGATGTAAGACTTGCTGAGTACCTTTGTACTCATGTTTGCTTAATTACTGTTTTCAGACGACAACACCGCCCCCTCCGATGGGTTCTACGTAGACCTTGACGTCGACGAGTGACTAGCCACCCAGGTGGTGATCCTGGCCATGGCGGGCCCTATGTAGATAGACAGGCTTCGAGAAGCCTTCTTTCTTTCTAGAGTCTGTACTCAGACTAGTTGCTTCCGCATGTGCTTGTATGATTGTATGACTTGAGTGTCGAGTCATGTGACCCCTATCTGTATGAACATGTTGTGTATGGCTCCCTGGAGCCTTTAAATAAAGTACTTGAGTTGTAGAGTTTCGTTGTGATGCCATGTTGTATGTACTCATATCGGGCATATTGTGTGTATGATTGAAATGCTTGGTATGAGTGGGATCCGACAATCTAGTTGTTTATCCTTGGCAGCCTTTCTTATGGGGAAGTAGTCTAGTGTTCCTCGAGCCATAGTAGTCTGCCACAGCCCGGTTCACCGGAGTCCTGCTAGCCCAGCACTACTGCTCAGGACACTTGACTGGCCGGCATGTGTTTCACTTCGTTCCTATGCCTGTCCCTTTGGGGAAATGTCACGCGGTGATATCCGGAGTCCTGCCTAGCCTGCTACAGCCCGGGTTCCCCGGAGTCCTGTTAGCCCAGTGCTACAACCCAGAATCACTCGCTGATGACTGACATGTTCGATGTGATTCATGTATGCCTGTCTCCATAGGTCTGTGCCACTTTGGGTTCACGACTAGCCATGTTGGCCCGGGTTCTCTATCATATGGATGCTAGCGACACTATCATATATGTGAGCCAAAAGGCGCAAACGGTCCCGGGCCATGGTAAGGCGACACCCGTGGGATACCGTGCGTGAGGCCGCAAAGTGATATGAGGTGTTACCGGCTAGATCGATGTGACTTGGAATCGGGGTCCTGACAGAAGGTAAACTAAGTTGCTTCTTTGACGAATGAGTGAAAACAAAGAACCTTGCGAGGTTGAACGAATTCGAGAAAGAAAACAACGAAGGTGAACAAAGTCGAAAACACTCCGTTAGAAAAGAGGAAGAATGAACATTGGGAAAACCGTGAGGTTGAAGGGCAAGATATATATTGAAACCACTCCGGTAAAAACAAGATAGAGAAGGATTAAGAATGATATAATTTGGACAACACTTCGAATGTAAATGGAAGAAATTGAACATGATCTTGACAAAACGAGATGACGGGTGAAAAGAACAACATCGCAATGCCTCCGGAACCAAAGAATAGAAGATAGATAATTGAAATAAAAGAATGGAGAAGAAAATGCCATCTTATGCCACAAAAGAGCTTGAGAAGGCATCCTTAGGAGACGGGTCGAGCGGAGTTGTTGGAACACCAACAACGAAAAGAATAAGCTTGATATGGTCTTATGGAATACATCTCAAATTATGAGGTGACAACCTTCCACTCACGGAAAAAAAATGGATTGGAATGAACAAGGAGACGAGAAAATATTTCACCGGGAGGTTAAAAGAAGAACTTGGGTCACTTATGGGCACCATAGACAGCAATAATCCTTAGGGAAAGCTTTAGGTGACATATAACCCAAGATACTTCAATGACGAGATTGATGGATTTAAAATACCTCATTCTTAATAATATGTGAATCATGAAACATGAACTCAAATTATCAAGAATGACATAATACCACCTCCAATGATAAGGTAGAAAGAATTGCACTCCGGATTGCAAGATTAAGAATACTTGAGCTCCTTAGAAAGAATCTCGATGAAAACTTCAAGAATGAATTAAATCCTTGATGAACCATAATGTAGAATCTTCATGACCAACTCCGGTAACAAAAAGATAACGAAAAGAAAGCGAAGTTGAAAACACAAGGTGAATCCTTGTAATGATTTAGATGAATCTCCGTGGTGATATAATTGCGAGAGGTAGGAACTCCGGGACAAAGATAAGATGAACAATTGAGATCAAGAATTTTGATGAACCTCCGGAATAGGGAATTAAATCACTTGGATGAAACAAAGAATAAGAATTACGTTGTGCGCATCCTTCACCAATTAAATTGATGACGAGCAAACGGATTTGGCATACTACTTATTCTCGAAGAAAGGATTAAGATAGATATCGCATAAACTTGAGAAGGTCTTCGACGAACCACAGTAGGAATTAAAATAAACGAAGTAAAGGGATGAATCACCGGTTAGAATTAGCAAATACACGAAGATGCTTGAGAGGATTTAGATACATGAGAACGACGAGATCACGAGCCGATTAAAGATCACTTGAACGAAGAACCGGTATGATTTAGAGTATGCGAGCTGAAAGCTGGACTGAATCAATCTTAGATGATGGGCTCCGGATAATCCGACAGAAAATACTCTGAATTACTCCGGATGAGTGAAAAGAATTCTGACAATCGAAAACAACTATGAGAGGATGGCATAACGCTAGAACCACGAATCTTGAAGAGAAAGGAGCAAGATTAAAGAGAAACTCTTCTTCGGTCTTCAAATGTTGAGAATGATGACGAGAAACACCACCATGAATTATTTAGACACTCCGGAAGAATCAAAACGAAGAGGTTAAACCAGCGATGAAAAGAATTTTAAAGATCTTGGTGAAAAGCATTTGACTGATGAAAACTTCATTCTTACGTCAAACTTCGAAATGAATTTGAAAAGCTCCGGGAAAAAATAAGAAGAGTCAGGTAAGATCCTGGGAAAAGACCTGTGGGTTAGGGCCCACTCAAAAGAAACACCGTAGAACAATTCAAAAGAGAGAAAGCACCGGTTGAGTTAAATAGCTTGAATGAGATAAACATCCTCAAAATAGGATTAACGGATCTTGAATGGCAAGACGATCCTTCTGAGATATCTTGAGCACTCTGGAACAAATGAATAGCGAGAAATGAATGGTTATGAGGTGCACCGGCACGAGAAAAGCATTTGAAATACAGAAAAGAATATGATCGACACCGAAAGCTTGAATTGGATCCACCGGAAAAGGAAAGAATGGAGAATGGTGAACTAGAAACTTCATTAGTATCTTCATGAGAATCACCGGATAAGAACATGAAGGGAGAAGAATGGGGAGACTTCCATAATAAAATGGATATTTGATAAATAAATCCGAGTCCTCAAAAAAAAAAGGGGGGGGGGGGGGGGAAAAACAAAAGCAACTTGGAGATGGATGAAAACAACACCGTTGAGAACTAGTAATAGATCTTGCTGATATTGGAATGATCGGATCCACTTGAAGAGAAACACGCCGGTGAAAAGGATTGACGAGACAATCTTGATGATCAAGAAGGATTGGTATCCACATCGGAGTATGAGAACACCATTTGGGGAAGGTATGGAATCAACACTTGACATAGAAGCAACTCAAATACCACAACTCAAAACAAGACAAAGGATTGGCTTGCAGAATAAGCCGGAACAAACATATGATAGAGATTTCGTTCGAAGTTTACATGGTGGGGCTTACACGGGCTCGATCGTACAGCACCATCATGTACAAGGCAGTGCACATGACATACGAAGCGTCCCCGAGTCGGCATAGCCAAGGACTCTTTAAGACACAACGAGACCACTGTAAAACCAACCATGAATAGGCGGACCACTAGATGTCAAACCCCAATTTCATATCATACATCTGTCGGAAAGATATCCTACGAGCTACTTGAATTCCCACTTATGAACTCCCGAACCTTTCCGGTTATGCAATCAGGTGTTGGGGATACAGGGGAAGCATAATATCTCACCCAAATCTAGCAAATCCTACATCCAGCTGTATCCATCCTTCAACACATAACCGAGAAAAACTTCGGAAACCATCTACCTCAACCTTCGAAAAGCATCCGTTATACAAGTTATGGCGATACTCCCGAACTCCCGCCCCAGTACTGGGTGGCGTCGAGGTTATCTCACCAACGAACTGCATAAAAGAGATTTTCGATGTCGGCGTACTAAACTTAGGTATTCCAGAACTGCAACGATAAAATTATGATGACAACACCTTAGAGCTCAACTCCTCGGGACACTTCCACTAAACCCCTGACAGGAGGCACCAAGACAATGTTCTCATCATAAAACCATTGGAACGATTCCAAGATACCCGCATGATCCTAAATTTTTTTTAGTGAAATTTGAGAAGAGAAGAGTCAAAACTCTACGTCAGGATGCCTTACCAGAGCGATGAGGAGACTGGGAAGTAAAAAGAATTCCTAAACTCTCCGATATATAATTCCTAAATGACTCAAAACATTTTTCTAGACACAACTCGGCCGCTAAAAACGATCAAGCAATGGGGCTCCTAAGGTCGGGGAAGGCTCTGATTACCAACTTGTAACGCCCTCGATGCGGCTATATCTCCCACGTGTCGAAGCACGACTTAGAGGCATAACCGCATTGAAAGCAATGTCGCAAGTGAGGTAATCTTCACACACCCCATGTAATACAATAAGGGAAAGAGATACATAGTTGGCTTACAATCGCCACTTCACACAATTACATGAATAAATCATTACAGCATCCAGATACAATCAAGGTCCGACTACGGAACCAAAATAATAGAAGAACCCCAAATGCGACAAAGGTCCCCGATCGACCGCAACTGGGCTCCACTACTGATCAACTAGAACGTAACAACACAAAGGAAAAAATCTTCATCGAGATCCTCCTTGAGCTTGGTTGCGTCATCTGCACGGTCTCATCGGCACCTGCAAGCTGGTTTTGGAAGTATCTGTGAGCCACAGGGACTCAGCAATCTCGCACCCTCGCGATCAAGACTATTTAAGCTTATGGGTAAGGTAAAGGTATGAGGTGGAGCTGCAGCAAGCGACTAGCATATATGGTGGCTAACATACGTAAATGAGAGCGAGAAGAGAAGGCAAAGTACGGTCGACAAAAGTATGATCAAGAAGTGATCCTAAAACAACCTACATCAAGCATAACTCCAACACCGTGTTCACTTCCCGGACTCCGCCAGAAAGAGACCATCACGGTTACACACGCAGTTGAATCATTTTAATTAAGTTAAGGTTCAAGTTATCTACAACCGGACATTAACAAATTCCCATCTGCCCATAACCGCGGGCACGGCTTTCGAAAGTTCAAATCCCTGCAGGGGTGTCCCAACTTAGCCCATGACAAGCTCTCACGGTCAACGAAGGAATAGACCTCCTCCCGAGACGTTCCGATTAGACTCGGTATCCCGGTACAACAAGACATTTCGATAGGGTAAAACTAAACCAGCAACACCACCTAGATGTGCCGACAAATCCCGATAGGAGCTGCACATATCTCGTTCTCAGGGCACACCGGATGAGCAAGATGTCGGGTAAGCCAGCCTAGAGTTGCCCCTGGTAGCCTCAGACATCGCTCAGTTGGACCAACACTCAGAGGAGCACTGGCCCGGGGGGGGGGGTAAAATAATGATGACCCTCAGGAGCGCGACTCCCAAGGGAAAAGAAAAGGCTAGGTGGCAAATGGTAAAACCAATGTTGGGCATTGCTGGAAGAGCTTTACTTAAGGCGAACTGTCAAGGGGTTCCCATTATAACCCAACCGCGTAAGGAACGCAAAATCCGGGAACATAACACCGATATGATGGAAAGTAAGGTGGCAAGAGTGGAACAAAACACCAGGCATAAGGCCGAGCCTTCCACCCTTTACCAAGTGTATAGATGCATCAATTAAATAAGATATAATGTGATATCCCAACAAGTAAACATGTTCCAACAAGGAACAACATCTCCATGTTCCAACAAGGAACAAACTTCAATCTTCACCTGCAACTAGCAAGGCTATAAGAGGGGCTGAGCAAAGCGGTAACATAGCCAAACAACGGTTTGCTAGGACAAGGTGGGTTAGAGGCTTGGTTCAACAATATGGGAGGCAAGATAAGCAAGTGGTAGGTATCGCAGCATAGGCATAGCAAAAGAGCGAGCAACTAAGCAAGCAAATATAGAAGTGATTTCGAGGGTATGATCATCTTGTCTGAAATCCCGCAAGGAAGAAGAACGAGTCCATGAAGAAGACAAATGGACATAGACGAACGGGTCCTCACAAACACGATGTTAACGGAGCCAACCCGAAGAAGCAAACACCGGAAAAGAAGCACACAACATAGTAAACAACCAACACAAGAACATGGTATGATATGTGGGATGCGGTATGCGATGCATATGCATGATTGGACAAGGAATGCATGAACCTGGCCTCAACTTGGAAATCCAAGTGTGCCACTGGAAAGATGAGATGAAATCGCTTGAAAACGATACAAAGAACGCCGGAATCGGAGTTACAGTTTGGAAATGGCAAGCGATTCAAATATGACACCGGTCTGCGATTTACAGCAAGTAGCCATCTAGATGCAATGAGATGAACATGCTACAGCACCCAAACATGACAACAAAATACATGGCAGGGATGCATTCATGATGCTTAACAAAAGTCTAGCACTGAGCTACGGCCAATTCATCCATTAACAGGTTCAAACAAGCATGGCAAAAATGCATATGGCAAACAGATCTCAGACTTAGTGAAATTAACACTTGTCTGGAATTTCAGATCAGGTAGCACTCTTCGGAGCAACAAAACTACATGCTACAGGACCTGAACATGGAAAAGTAAAGCATGGCATGGAGCTACACAAAGAGCTTAACAAAAGTCCCTTAGTGACCTTGAGCCAAAAGGGATCAGAAAATACAATTGCAAGCATGTGAACATGGCAAAAACATAATCAGATCACAGACTTAGTGAAAACTGGAACATGCTGAAACATAACTCAAGTAGGCATGTTTACGAGCTCGATGCACTCACTACGGGGCAAGTAATGATAAGCTAAGCATACATACATCAAGAACACACAAAATTCAAGCTAGACATGGCAAGAACAATAACATATCATGCACGGATCAACTACAACATCATCGGCAAAATTGCAAACAAGTTGACAATCTGCCCAGATTCACAAAGTAGCAAAAGTAGAGCTCGATTGGCTCACGCTAGGATGCTCCATAAATGAAAACAAAGACATGGATGGATAGAGCACTACAATATTAACAAAATGTCCTTACTGATCATCCTCAAAAGAGGCACGGATCACTAGGAAACAACATGAACATATGGCAATATGAGGTAAACAGCTCAAGGACTTAGTGGAATTGCCAAGTCCCTGAAAACAGAATTACCAAGTGCACCACTTTGCAAGCTTGCACTAGTCACCACACACATCACAAAAATACATGGGTTGCACCTCTGGAAAGATGACAAAACCCTTAACAAAACATATGTAGAGCATCAGGGCATATCATGCACACATTAATCATGGCAAAATAACAAAAAGCTAAACAGAGTAGCAGATCTGACAATTATCTCAAGTAGCCTTCTTCTAACAGCATTTCGGGCATCAAGATGAACTCAAATGAAAATGATGCAATGGAATGAAATGATGTACTCTCTGAGATGAACATTTTGATATGCTATATGCATGAATCGGAGGTACGAACGCAAAGTTACGGCACGATAAACAAGGGCACATGGATCTGGAAATCTCAGGGACTGAGTGAAATTTTAACCTCTCCGGGAAAAGTCAACGGGCGGATGAGGATATCCGGGACGAGGAGATCCAGGCGGCGCGGGGCTGTTTGGTTGGCGGGCCGGGTGGATCTGATCCCACCTGGCCGGATCTGAGACATGACGACGGCCGATGGCGGCGAGGTCGCCGGAGGGCGCATGGGAGACGAGGCGGCGTTGAGGTGGCGGTGGCGCTCGGCCAAGGCGGCGGGGATCGCTGGAGGCGGCGGCCGGCGCGGGCGGCGCGGTGGCGGAGACCGGTGAGGCGCGGGCCGTGCGGCGGCGGTGCAGCTCCGGCGGACGGCCGGCGGGTGCGGGCTCGGCGGCGCGGCGCCGGCGAGAGGAGCGCGCGGCAGCGCGCGGGCATGGCGGCGGTCGGCGGCGGCGTTAGGGCCCTCGGGGGTCGGCGATGGGCTCCCCGGGCCGCGCGATGGGGGAGGCGGCCGAGCCACTCGGGCGCCGACACGTGGCGGCGGACGTCGCGGGCGGACATGTCCATCGGCGGGATTTCGTCTGGCGGCGGCGGGGAAAAAAATGGATCTAGGGTTCATCCGCGAATTGATCCAAAATTTCGGGGAGGGGTGCTCTTTTATAGGTAGAGGGAGCTAGGAGAGTCCAAATGAGGTGCGGTTTTCGGCCACGCGATCGTGATCGAACGACCGAGATGATGGAGGAGGTTTAGGTGGGTTTTGGGCCATCTAGAAAGGGAGTTGGGCTGCAACACACACGAGGCCTTTTCGGTCCCTCGGTTAACCGTTGGAGTATCAAACGAAGTCCAAATGGCACGAAACTTGACAGGCGGTCTACCGGTAGTAAACCAAGGCCGCTTGGCAAGTCTCAGTCCAATCCAGAAATGTTTAATCCCCACACACGAAAGAAAGGTAGAAATGACCACCGGAGGAGAACGAAGCGCCGGAATGCAAAACGGACAACGGGGAAAATGCTCGAATGCATAAGACGAACACGTATGCAAATGAAATGCACATGATGACATGATATGCAATGCATGAAATGCAAGCAAAAACAAGGCAACAACAGCGAATAACTGGAGGACACCTGGCACAACGGTCTCGGGGCGTTACAGGTAGACAGATGAAGTACATACTGATGAATAACAATGCATAAGATATTCAAAAGCATGATGTCCAAATTAAGCAGATGGCATTGCGATAGAGTAGAATGACAGTACTTAAATTTGAAAACATGTTATCATGAATGGAATAGGTACTGAAAAACAGGAAGGCATGACATATTTACATGCATGAACAGCATGCTAAGCACATGGCATTGTAACAGAGTAGATACACTCTAGGACATTATATGCATGTTGTACCCATATCACAGGCCAAGTTAGAGCAAGGACCTTGTGGGGTGAAGAGGATTCATCATCTTTCTGCAAGTCTTCTGAAGAACTGCCTTTACATGTTACATCATATTGGGTATCATTGACATCAAGTTTATTGGCCTTTACATTGCTCCGTGAGGTTCTTGTGGATATATCAGTGTGTGCAATTATATCTGACATGCATGTAAGACAACTAGTAGTTAGATTTATGTAATGAGTGCCTGTAGGAGACGTCATAAATAGTAGGACTGGGGTTAACTAGCAGCAATAGGTCTCATAAACTAAAGGGAGAACACAGATGAAAGCTACAGAATATGTATCGTTTGTACTCGAGATTAACTAGATGGCACACAAAAGTATTAAAGAACAACATAGGAAATACTATAAGTGGTATAATACTATAATCACCAGCCTGCGGGATAGCATTGGCTGATGGATGATAACTATGGAACAGTGTTACCTAAAGAACAAGTATCTTAGCTGAACTATGGAACAACGTTAATTCCTGAACAAGACCTGTAAGAGATCAGCATGAATATACAGTGAAATGTGATGATCTATTTTCCATGCTTAGATGAATAACAAAGCCATAAATGTTGCACACAAGTAAGATGAGGGTACAACCTATCTGGCTGCCATCCATAGGAGTGAGCATCATGTGCTGACTTGTGGATGGCCCTGCAGTTGTTGTGGCTGTGCATGTCGGGCACGCGCATTCGATGCAGGGAACTGTTGAGTGGGGACTATAGCTCCTTTCTGGTGTATGCTTCCCTTGTTGGAGCAGCTGCGGTGAGTCGGAAGACGGTGTGTCTGAAGATGCAGATAATGCATAATGTTAAGAACGACATATCTCTTTGATCTGAAGAAATACACTAAGATATCAACAGCAAGGTACGAGAGTGGTCACACGTCTGTTGACTGAAGACTAAATTGGGGTCACACTATTTTATTTTATTTTGGTACTGTCCGATCTACGCCGGATGGCTGGCCGTCTTGTGCCTCCCGGCTGACACTGTTCGGAATCTTCCCCGAAGAGCCAGCGACCAACGGCAGAGTAGCCTGCCTCCGCCGTCTGTGGCCCCGGCCAAAACCCCGCTCCCCGCCCCACCACACTGCCGTGGTTGCGCCACCCCCAGGCCAATCCACAAAGACTCCCCGTCATCCAGATTCGGCGGCGGCAGTACCTTCAACCCATGCAACTCTAAAAGATAGCCATCTAAGCGCTGCTTCCGCAACGAACTTTGTGGCCCCGCACCCTTACGTTAGACACCAGCCTACCGGCAGCCTAGGAGCTCCGCCGCCTCAAGGGGTGCTGCTTCCCATTGCAAATCGATTGGCCCAGAATAAAAATTCAGACAACTGACGCCTAAATAAAGTGATTTGAGATGAGGGTGCGACCTATCTGGCGGCATGGTGAAGTAGGCAGGTCCAGCTGCCGAGTCGGTGAGGCCGGCGCGGTTGCGGTGGCGACCGGCGACAGGGAAAGAGCGATGTCGTGACGGTCGACGGCTACGCCGAAGCAGCGCCAGGACTCTGGACGGATCCAAAGTTGGAGCCACTCCGGCGCCGTGAACAACGATGGGGGTGAATCGGCTCCGGTACGGTTCACGCGGCCGTCGTCGAGGCAGCACCAGCAGCACGGAGTAAGAGGCGCACGGCCCAGTGCACGACGGCAAATGGACAACGTCTCCGGCATTAGGGAGGAGGGCGGCTATGAAATTGGTGCGGTGGGGGGCGCCATGGAGGTGCGGCTGAGGTTTCGCGGCTCGGGAGAGGGGAGCTTCCCAGGGAGAAGGTGATTTGGCGCCCACGAGGTATGAATGGGGGCGGGCAGGGGAAATTGGGAGGGGAGTGGAGCCATGTCTTATGGACGCATTTGTCTGAAATGTGAGGGGGAGTTACAGTTCTACCCTTGCCTATAGGCTTCTCGGCTTGGGTCTTTGTACTGAGGGTCGGGGATAGTAGAGTAACTTTGCTTCTCTGGGCGGGAGCGATTTCGGGCGAGGAGGGCGTGTTTTGAACTATAGTGGGCGCGAGCGATTTCGGGCGAGGAGAGCGTGTTTTGAAATAGTGGGCGCGAGCTATTTCGGACGAGGAGAGCATGTTTTGCCGACCATGGTTTATGAATTATTCGGCACATGTCATTTCGGCCGAGGAGAAGGCGCGCTTGGATGAAGTTACGAACCTACCCTCGATGTACAACGGGCCAATTGATGCGTGTCCCACATAGGACGGTAATTTTGCGTCTCACATTTATTTGCTCGGGCGAATTCCACCGAGCAGAGAGGATGTTTAACGGTTCGTTCAAATTTTGGGAGAACGAGCATCCACGTCTACCTTACCAAGTCGATTCGGATCAAATTTTGAAATATTAGCTTGCCACTTCTTTTTTAGATGGAGAGATGATGCTCGGGAGTAATGTGTTTTTACATGCTCGTTGCTAGCGATTTACTATATCACAAATAGTTGACCCACTCAAAAACGCGAATCAAACCCAAAATGAAATATCTCTATTCAATGAAATAGCTTGTTCAGTAGGTCAAAATAGTTAACTAAATCCAAAATTGAACACCTCAATCGAGTAGCATGTTGTACAGTATTATAGTACTCCATGAACATGTTGAAAGTCAAATTAATGAACTTGTTTGATATACGCATATATCCGTTCATGTATGGATTGCAGACAACATGTTCTCCAATTTAAATATTTGAATGCAAGTTTATATCGAAACATGGTTTATATCAGTCTTTGATGCATAAAACGCGACCTCCCCCCTCTCCCGGACTCCTGTTCTCTCTCTCTCTCTCTCTCGCCGACAATCTTCAATTCTGTCGCACGCATCCGACACAAAAACCTTGTTCGTCCCTCTCCCTTTCTCTCCATCTCTCTCTCTTTGTGTGTGTGTGTGTGGGGGGGGGGTCTTTCTAGTTCGCATGCATATATACACCATCTATAGGTCTCTCTCGCACACTATGTATGATACTCTAGCTAGTCCAAGATAGATATCTTGGGTACACTCATCGTACGCACACAGATTCCTTGGCTCTTTGCCTGTAACTCTCTCATGCACCACTATGTCGTCTCGGAGCTCTTCCCCCCTCTCTCAAACTCTCCATCCACCTGGGTCACACATACACATGCATATCTCACTCGCACTCGATAGGCCCATATAAAACTCTATCTCTCCCCCTCGTTCTCTCTCCATATCACACGCGCACACACACAATCTCATGCCCAACTAGCCAAGTATGATGGTCTCTCACTCAATTGTAGGCACACGCAGTCCCCCCTATATGTATATGACTAGCTAATCTTAGTATCCATCACAAACATGTGCGTGGTCTATCTCGGTTTCTCTCGGGGCATCCTTCTATCACGCACGCACTCCCTCGATCTCCCACCCATATAGTCCCCTCACGATCTCGACGGGATCTCTCTATCACAAACACACCCTCTCTCCCTCCTCATGCGTCCGTGCCATCCATGTGTCCCTCTCGACCTTTGTTCCTTGTTGGCCACACCTCTATTGGACATGTGCTACAGGGGTGTCTCTCTCCGTTGCAAACAATCACACACTAGCTATCTTCGTGTATCTCCTCGCCTTGCTTTTCCATCTCGGAGATGCATGCATGATATGTTCGCATAAGAAACGAAAAAACACACACACTCTCTCTAATTTATCGTTTGTTGTCACTTTCTCTTTCACACACATACTCTTTTTGCACACTTACTCATTCTCCTTCACACGCACTTGATCTGTCTCGACTGAGGCGCTCTCCTCGGTCCATAGCATATAGATTTATTGAAAAGTCAAACATCACAAAGTTTGACCATGTACGTGGAGAAAAAGAATTACATCTAGTACGGCAAACATATGCCATTAGATTAACCATGAGATGTAGTTTTGTATGATGTATCTTTGCTATTGTAGATATAAATAACATTTGCGTAAACCTGATCAAATTTTCCAAAGTTTGACTTCTAAAAAAATTACATGCACTGCATTATCGAGCGGATGGAATATCTCTTCCCCCCTCTCAGCTATCTGACGCACCACTCAGCCTTATCGGGGCTCCTCAATCTCTCTCAAACTTTATTGGTCAGTTTGGTTCGTGACCTGACCCTCATGCCTTGATGGCCGATACTGCCTGGTGTGGACGTGAGATGTAAAATATTTCTGCCTGGCCAGGCTTGTGTGGTGCTGAAGCGTTTGGTTCATGATTGGGACAGGCAAAGCATCAACGTCCCATCAATCAATCCATGCATCAATTATTTAATGCTAATATCCATCCATGTTTCTGTTAGCCTCATGGCCACACGACCAGGCACGACCAGGCATTCGAAATCGGTCGCCTGGGCCAGGCTACTTGCAGTGTCTGGAGTTCAGCCAGGCTAATTAAAGTGCAAGGGAACCTAGGCCAGGCATGCTTTCTTTTTCACAGGGTAGCAACCAAACAAGTGTGCATGAAATCCAGCCACAACCCCAGGCCAGGCAAAAAATGCTCAGAACGCAAGCCAAACTGGCCTTATATCTCCCTGGTTCACACATACACATGTCTCGCTCGCGCTATACATATAGACCCATCCAACACTCTCCGCCCTTGTTCTCTCTCCATGTGACACGCACCCCCCTAAGTACCATAATCCCTCAATCCATCATAGGCGCAAGCACTCCCCCCTCCTAAGTATGATTATCTCTTACTAGCCAACAGGAACACACGTATTGGCTCCTTCCATCCATACGTCTATCTCGATATCTCTCGGGGAATCTTCAATCACACACACACCTTGGCACTCGATCTCCCACCCATGTAGTCCCATCACGATCTCCAGGGGATCTCTCTATGACAAACATACACTCTCTCCTCCCCATGTCTGCATTTTCTCCATACGTCTCTCTCGACCTCTCTCCCTTGTTTGTCAGACCCCTCTTGGCCATGTGCTAGCTTAGGGGTCTTGCTCTCTCGGTTCCAAACAACCACACACTATCTCCTCACCTTGCCTCCGTTGTCGAAGATGCATGTTTGATATGTTTACATAAGACACACACGCTTTTTCTCTACTTTTATCGTGTGTTGTCCATGTCTCTTTCACACACGCACACACACTTTTTTCACTCAGTCACTCTCTCTCTCTCTCTCTCTTGTTAGGGACTCTGTCACGTCCATAAGCATATGGATGTTTTGAAAAGTCAAACCTCAGAAACGTTTGACCAGGTATATGTGGAGAAAAACATTTACATCTCGAACGATCATTAGATTCATCACAACATGTACTTACTTCATACTATCATTTATCTTTGATATTGTAGATATAAGTAATTTCTTTATAAACTTGGTCAAAGTTTCAAAAGTTTGACTTAAAAAAATGTTGGAACTACATTATCGAACGGAGGGAGTAGCTCTTTCTCTCTCTCTGCTATCTCTCATGGGCCTCCCCTCTCACTCGAACTCTCTATACCGACGGATTATACGCTCACTATGTCAGCGTATAGCTCCGTATATTGTTTAGTTGACCGGTCAACCAATCCACATGCTGCCTTGTCAGCTCGTGTTCTGTATCTTCATATGCTGGCCCATGTGGCAGTGGGTGAAAATAAGTAAACTAGAGTGCCATCTGACACGCGGTGAAGTAAACAAAGTTGAAACAGCTCGGGGTAGCACCCCGCACGCTAGTAAATTGAGGGCGCATTGAGGACAAACTTCTTGCGCGCGAAGGACGCACTCACGCACAATTCACCACTGCGCGGCGGCATGCACAGAAGGACGCACTCGCGCACACCCAGCACACAACACACACCAGCACACGTGTACACATCTAGGAGTAGAAGGCCGTGGAAAAATCTGGCGCGATGGTCGCTGCCGGAGCCATCCACCCCCAATCTTGGTGTTCCGTGCAATGCATGGGCATCTACGCACGGGAAATTATGTCGAACAGGGCTGGTTGTAAGCAGGCTAGCTCTACAGCCATGATGATAGTGACTGCAGACGGTGAGGCTGACTATGGTATGCCGAACATGGCGCCTATACTCAGGTGTCATCTCCGGCGCAGGGTCTTGTCACTTCACTGTGAGGTGCAGCACGTAATAATTTGACCAACGGATAGTACAGTGCTAGTACTCCTACTACTACATTGGTACTACTACTACTAGTACTAGTAGCACCACCGTCTGGATTTAGGAGTACTACCACGTCCATCTGGATTTTAGTATTTGACTAGCAATATCTAGTAATGCATGTCACCAAAAATGTACTACTCCCTCTGTAAATAAATACATGGTGTTTTATTCCTATCGGCGAGAGAACTTAATGTTTTTTGCTACTCCTAACTAGAGTACTAATAGGATTACATGCAATGAACTAAACATTGCATGTCATGTTTAGTAGTCTCAAGTCATTGGAAGCATGCACGGCCCACATCTCTCATTGGTTGATATGTCACGAAATAAGAAACAAGGAGGGAGTTAATGCACCGTGCCTAAGTATTTTGGGATTATTTGGTTTTCGTAAGGTGACTTACACAACATTTTTGTTTACATGCATTAACATTTAATAGTTAAATCAAAGGTCAAAACTTGGCGCAAAATGCAAAGGGGACCAATAAACCAATAAACATCAAACTTCTCTCGTTTGGCCCCAACTAGAGGTCCGGTGAGATGACTATACTGCATCGGCACGGAGGGGGACACAACTTCATTGACTTACGACAATTGACTTTGGGTGAATGACACGTGGCCCCAGGGGGTGGCTGGCCCACCTATCATACAACCAAAGGCAGGTGCAGTAGAGGGCCGAGGAATAGTAAGAAATCCTATGCACCTACGCACGCTAACCAAGGACTGAGTGATCACTCGAATCGCAAGATCAGTTGACTAGAAGCTACGCTAGACCCATGGAGGCGATGAGCGCGAGCATCAGCCGGCTGTGCCAGATGGTCCATGATGCCGGCCTGCGGCCCGACACCGAGGAACGTCTCCAGGTAGTATTGCTTGAGGCCGCCAGGGCGAGTGGCCGCTTGGACGACAGCTTCGTCTCCTTGTTCGACGAGGTCCTCGTCGGTTTCCTCGACAAGTTCACCATCGTCAAGAAGCTTGCGGACGACTTTGACGTAAGCCTCCAGCCGACGCGCCCAGGCTCTGCGATGCCTGCCACCCTCAACGGCCACTATGGTAACAACCTCTTCGACGCACTGGTGGCCCTGCGATTGCCCGCCGTCGCGCCGGAGAATGTCCACCTCGAGGTCGCGCTCGTCGCGCAGCGCCTGGCGCAGCAAGACACCATCGACATAATCACCCATGTCTATGCGCAAATCGTCCACAAGGACTACTACATGCAAGAGGAGGATGATAGGACGCTGGCCTTCTTGGAGCGTAGGGCAACCTTGGACGGCACTGTTCAGAAGCACGTTGAGCTCGCCGCCAACGCCGCTGCTCCTCACACGTCGTTGGTGACCTGGCGCACTAGGGCGTGAGGATGTCGTTGAACGTTGATGGATCCGTATGTATTTTTATCTTTCCGTCAAATCCATGTAGTAGTATATGATACTATAGTAATTATCTTACCTTTCGCATCAACTTCATAATTTTCGTATGTACTCCATGCATGAACGGCGCCAGAACCAAACTTCTCATTACTCTAGGCAAAATTGTTATTTTCTATCTATCGGTCGCGCCATGGAACAGTACCAAATTTTACAAGTTACGAGTTCAAAAGGAAAAGCATGCCGTGTTCGCGGCGCACCCCCACACAGTTGGTCCGGCACGCTGCTCAAGCGGGAATGCGTGCGGTGTTGCATTTTCACTTACAAGTGGGACCGCAGTTGAGCAAACCGACTATCGGCAAATGCCCACCCCGCCCACCGCGTGATGGCTGAGAAAACAGGAGGGAGAAGAGATGGATGTAGCACAGACTCCAAGAAAATTGGTGTCGAATGGGACTCGTGTGGGTGGCGTGTGCCGTACTGCTAGACATGAATGCTACTGAGTTATGGCCCATCGCACCCCACTATATCGAGCCTATATCGAGGTACGTAGAACAAATTTCCTGCAGTCCGTGCTCAGCCCTCCTCTATCTCTCTTCTCAGCCAGCTAGCGGACGCGCGGGCCCATCGTCTGTTTACTCACATGCGGCCCCACATGTCAGTGAAAACGCAAGAGGACCCACTGAACCTGCACATCTTTCACCTTGACATGCTGGTGATGAAAAACAAATCCAATAAAGATCTTTGGTGGCCGCTTTTGGAGTTACTCAAGAGTAGTAAGATTCTATTTACAGTTTAACCCAAGATGCACATCTCGTGGCTTCAACTACCACTCTATTTTCTTTCATGACACGACTTGGATGCTGGATGTCCCACGTGTCGGCAAAAGGAGGAAGAACCCGACCAAATCTTTGGTTCTGCTCTCGGATGAGATTAGTGCACTTGTTGATACTCCTACTAGAATAGAGGCTAGACATGAGACTAGATGCGAGGAAGCAATGTCTACTTCTTTACACTCAAAGAAGAAAGAAGCACGCAAGATCAAGCCTCCGCAGATCAACAATGAATGCATCGAGAAGGCACTAATCCAACTTACAGGAGTAGTAAAATGTATTCTTGTGGTTCTTGTTTTCTTTGGTCTTGCTTTTCTAGTCAAAATTATCATTGGAGTCCATGCAAAACGGAGGTGCATTTGAGGTCGTGCGTTGGAGTTGGCCTTACAAGTGGGACCGCAGTTAAGGAAACCGACTATCGGCAAACCCCCACCGCGCCCGCCGCGCGATGGCTGAAGTTAGAGAAACGGCGAGGTTGAAGAGATTTCTCTAGCACGGACTCCAAGAAATAATATGGTGCCAGATGGATGTCGTGGTGGTGGCGTGTGCCGTACTCCTGGACATGAATGCTTGTTCTGGCCCATGCCACCCTACTACTCCCTACTACTTACTCCTACTAGATAGTACTAGTATCGAGGATTCGAGGTGCTGGTTACGTACAGCGAACACATTAACATATGGCTACAGTAAAAACACCCGCCCGACGCGCGAAGCATCTGAAGCTAGTACAAATAGTGTACTACTATTGTTGATTGGCCTCATCCGATAACCTGTTGCAATGCACGTACAATTATGTATTCAGAAAATATTTTTTTGCCTCATCGCACCACTCACTCAGAGAAGCGACTCGAAACCATTCATAAATTTAGTAAGTTTATCACACACATATCATTTTATTACATACAACAGGTCATCAACCCACATCGACAACGAGGATACATTATAAATACTAAAGTTTTCACCACACAACAAATAACAAGCAATGAAATGAACTTCAAATCAACCATTCCTCAGCGTTGGAAACTCTTGCTTTGAACCACAAGTGATTCTCTGGGACGGGCCATCGATTGTCGTTCTGGAAACAAATGCAGGACTGATCATCCAGGCTGAAGCGGCCTACTATATCCCTACCAGGGTAGGGAACCACACAAATGTCCAAGGTATAGACACAATTGCTTCTCATAAATGTGTCAACAAATAGTTGGATCGCCTTTCACCATCATCGGATAGTTTTGTCCAAGGAAGAGCGAGTTTTCTCCAAGACTATCAATTCTGTACCAGGGAGAAGGAGTTGGCGCTAGCACACTAATATCCATCTTGAATACCATGCAACAGGTGTTGGAATAGGTCCGGAGAGTGCGACCATGGGAGACACCTGCTTCCTTACCAGTAACATCATAAGTGGGCTATATACACACAAGAAGAGGTGATCCATCAGAATTAGTTGCCAGGCGCCACAGAGTATATGGGCGCTGCTCGTCCTCATGCTCGTGATCATCACCATCGTCATCTCCCCCTTGGTTATAAAATTTTTCAAGTATAGGTGGTGGGATGTTCACAGGACCTTGGAAACACAAGAAGAAGGTTAATTAGTAAAGGGAAACTTGCTAACTCGCATGCATGTGGATGAAACAATTATAATTATGGTGGAAGACAAACATACCGAAACTATGAGGATGCCATGCAAAAACAGTGCCACGAGTGGTGGCAGCAAACACAAGGCGCTCGTATTGAATTGCATCACAGTACTCATCCGTGTACAGAAACTGATTTTTGAGCAATATCCATCGAGTGAAACCATCAAGGAAGGCAACAAGCTTGTCGAAGATAGCAACAACATCATAGTCGCTGTAATTCCAAGAGCGGTTGGGAACTCGACAAATTTCTATCTTCCATAGAATACAGTCACCATGATCGTATTTGAACGTGCGTACATTACCGGTGTGCTCAACCTCTGGGCAGTGTGCTGAGATTTTTGGAAGTGGAACCCGGTGACGAGTGTACACATTCACAAGTTCCCACTCGCAGTTGGACCCAATGTAAACAACCCAATCTCCATTTGCGCCCGCCCAAGCCTTGCCCTCAAGCGATGGAATCTTAACATCATACATATCATTATCAAGCGGCATCAACTTGCACAGGGCGAGGCCTCCGTCGTGCCGGCGCCAGTCATCATCAGGGTCACGGCAAAGAAGATAGGGGAGATCAAACTGCTCCTTGACTCTTGGGTTCTTTGTAATGATGTTATTAGTTGAGTCGAGAATGGGCTTGAACGAACCTGCCATGCTAGCCGTGGTGATGACGTCGCACCGATTAATGAGTTCCTCCACCACGTCATCTTTCAGATCGGGGCAAGAATAACGGGGTCGTTTCCGGCCTGTTCCCTCCATGTAGAAGATGATCGAACAATGGCAGAAGAAAGGGTGAAGGGCTGAAGGAAAATGGAGGAGGGAGAGGAAGAGCGTGCGACAGCAGTTCCAAATCGAGAGGGAAAGGCGAAGAGTCGGTGGACGGTTGCGAGTTTGCCACAGTTCATGAAGAGGCGCCCCGGCCTACACGTCCGTTCGGAAATACTCCTACTACTCGCTGTCGTCTCACTGATATGTTGGAACGGGACCACATGTCAACGAAACATGTGTGTAATTTCTCGTGCAAAATGCGATCTGGCCGTGTTGGCCCGAGGTGCCGCATTAGTTATCGACCTTTTTTTTAATGGCGTGCCGATCAGTTTTGAAGCACGACTAACTGGTACTGTACGCAGAAAAAATATAAACTACTCTACCACTACTCCACCTCCAGTACTAGTAGTATATGTTGGAATTTTGCTAGTAGGCCTTTGGCCCAAAGCCCAACTAAAATTCTAAAATTCTCTTGGCCCATTCATACACACATGTGAGTGGACTGAGTGAGGCTAAAGTTTAGTCCCACCCCGGAAGTTGAGAAAGAGTTGCACCTCTTTATAAGGTGAGCTCTTCTACCACTTGTATGAGCATGAGAAGAGGAGACCTACACGCGCGCTCCTCCTCCTCGCTCGCCTCGCCATGCCACGCCATGCCTCGTCACGACACGCCGCGGGTTGCGGGATTGAGCCGAGCCGAGGACAGACCTGTGCACATTGTCTATATTTTTGCTACTCGGAAAAAATTAATGAGTCATTAATTAATAATTAATGGACGCGTTAATTACTGAACAATTTTCGATTCTTTTGGATCGCGATGACTCGGACGTGGGGTTTAGTCCCATGACCTACCTGGCCTGCACTTATATAGTCAGGCAGACGTCTACCCTAGCCGCCGCTTCGTATGGTTTCTCACCACCATTCCAGATCATTGCGCCGCCAAGCAAGTCTTCTCCATCCCTCCTTTCGGCGTGCACCGGGAGAAGGGACAGCAGGCCTCCGGAACCCCACCTCTCGTGATCCTGTACGGGAGAGGGGCGATCAGGTTTTTGGGGAGCGCACTCGCACGACTGCTGGCAGCGACGACTTCACGAACGACGACTTCTTCCCCGACCTCGGCAACCTCATCCTCGACGACATGGGCGACAACGTCAACGCTGGCGGTGCTGCTCCCGCTACATCGTATGTGATTCTATCCTTTCTGTTTGAGATCGTGGTAGAATTCATCTTTCTAGTATGTGCCCTAGATGTGATCTGTTCATCTACTATGCTAGTTCGCATGATTAGTTTAATCTCTGCTATTGCTGTCATGATCTATTTCCTATTTATTCGGATTAAATCTCGTAGTAATTTTCTCATATTTCCAACAATATAAAAAAGATATATAGGCTGGATCTTGAGCGCTTTCTTGCTAAGGGCTGCCCACTTGCTTCTCACACTACCACCCTCTCTCCAGATCTAAAAAAGACGGCCCCTCTCTCCCTCCTCACTGGTGGTCACAGATCCGTCGGGGAAGAAAAGGACGTGCAGCGTTGACGCACTCGTCGTCGGCGAGTGAGGTCATGCACTGACGACAAGGCCGTCCTCTCAGACCTAGCACCCGCGCGGGATGGCCTCCGTCCCCAAGCTCGCTGCTGTAGTGTGTGCGGAGGACGACGACCACGAGCGAAGCCACTTCCCGCCGACTCTCAGGTATGCTACCTCTTTTCGAACCATAACCTTGTTCTATTGCCCCATCTGCCACGTCGTTGCATGTGGATCTTTTTCCACTCCACCATCTTCCCAATTTTCTATCCTTTGCTCTGCTGGCCACGCACACGAAAACCATAATTTGCACTATTAAAGGAAACCCTACTTCATGCAGACTAATCCATGTCTGGGTTGAATAAGGAAAGGAAGGGAGACTGTGCTGTCCAAGAGAGTAGGCATCGAACCCGCATCTAGGTTGAAAAGGGGAAAATCAGTAGCTAAGGAACGAGTCTCGTGTCTCTTGGTTGAAGAAGGGTAGAAAGGCATGACAACGCAATAGAGAATGACCAGGTCGATCGGTTTGTTGTCCTCGCATAGGAAAAAGGTGGCTAAAGAGAGCAAAAATGGGATGTAATCCACATATGCTTCCTGGATATTTGTTGCTCTGGGCAACCATACCTCCCTCACCACTCTGCGTCCGTGGAGGTACATCGTACTGGTGCGCCCACTGTCCGAATGGGCCTCCCATGCTCTTATTGCCACTTTTTTTTGCTGTTAGTATAACGCCAGCAGTCAAGTCAAGCAATGCTACTGCTAAAGTGATGCCACATTTAACTAATGCCGCTCTCAGTCTAATGCCACCGGTAAATTTAAGCAACGCCAGCAGTCTAAGGCATTCTAATGCTGTTGCACAGCTAGTATACCAACGATGAAACTTGTTACTACCTTCAAATTTTTGCACTGTTAATGCTTATAGATTACATACCTCACTTTCATGAGATAAGTTAATTTTTTTGTACAGTGTCACCAAAATGCCAAGGTTCTAATGTCATTTTATTTTGGTTAAACTGCATAGACAATTATGAAGACAAGAGGAAAGGTCAAGAGTGGGCACCTCCTCCTCTGGCTGTTTTCTTGATTCGTTCGATCAAGTTTTAAAGTTTGATCGATTATCAAGATTGGGATAGCAATTTTTAAGGTCCCCCCGAGTTCGAAATGATATTTACCTTGGAGGTACATGGTTTGCAATTTTTTTATACTGTCATTAGTTAATAATGCTAGTTACCTTCAGACTTTTGTATTTGGTTTAATGCTCATGCAGAGCTAGTATACCAATGCTAAAACTTGTTACCTTTACATTTTGTATTGTTAATTCTTATAGAAACCTTCCAGTGCTGGAGTTTATTGAAATCTGTTCAGTAAAACCGTTGTACTGTACCCTGTAATAAACTAACTACTCTACTATTGCACTAGCCACTTGATTAGTGTATATTTGTAGTATTCGAATGGTGTTGCATTAGCGTATGGACATAAATAAAGTGTGGCAAGCTTTCCTAGATATGTGCTCAAGAAAACTACTACCTGTTTTTCTAAATACTAGATGTTTGGGTACTTTAAATTGAACCGCGAAAACGTCTTATATTAAGGAAGAAAGGGTGTAGAGTTCACTCAAATTATCCTAGTAAAGCTAGTCACACCTTTGTTAAAATTAATGTTCATTATGTTATCGGAGGAGGTCTTGTATGTTTGTCTCTAATGCCTGTCGACTACATATGTGACATCATGATGTAATGTTAAGTCATTTCCTTTTGTACAGTGTCACCGAATTGTCAAGGCGGTGATGGCATTTTATTTTAGTAGAACTGCACAAAATTTGCTTAAAAGAAGAGGAAAGGTCAGGAATGGTTCAGTTTTTCAGAAAAAACTATGTATGCCTTCCTGACATCAGCCATTGTTGCTTTATTTATTCCTTCAAACAGGTGGTTAGAAATAGTCTTGCTACCTTTTCCCATTATGAAATTGGAATGCTTATATTTGTGAGTCTATGCTTCAACTAGTGCCACTTTTAGAGTAATCACACTTCCAATATCTATGCAAACAGGGATGCTCGATTTTAGTGGAACTGCACAAAAAGTCCAACTAGTTCAACATTAGGAGCATGTTTTTTCCAAACCTTTATATCCAATTGGTGGCACTATGAGCTGTTCATTACGAAGGTACATGATTTGCTACTATCTTGCTACTCTTTTTGTACTGTCATTAGATAGTAATACTAGTGGTTTGCATGTGAATTTATTGGCAGGGTGGACCTACATTGCAGGTGCAGGACAGGATTCAATGATTGGATGCTCAATTTTGGTTGTATTGATTTCACCTCTTCCATCACTGCGAACATGGATATCATTGGTCTGATGAAGAATAGGCGCTATATTTCTGCTCTGAACTAGCAAATCAATTCAGTATGAAATTTTCCAGGGCAAAACATAACTGTATCAGATTGTCCAGTGCAGAACATGACATATGCTAAGCGGAAGAGACATGTTTAAACCAAAAATACAAGGTGTGGTATATGGTTACTAGCTGATTGATATTTGTGCAGACAGAGATGTCTACACGTTGCTATTTGGCAAACAAACAAAGTGTTCGCAATTTTGGTTGAACTGCACAAGAGAATAGTATAGCCACTGCATGCAGTGCCATTTGAAAATAGAGACAAAAAGATTGGATAGTCACTTCATGGACTGCAGAAAAGTAGTACTGTACTATTTATTGGCCAACACTAGGTGCTTCATTGCTTTGGTCTGATTATACAATGGGCATCATTTTGCCTAAGTTAAAGTTTGTATTCCGAAAATAGTCTCGCGGTGTGATCGAGAGAAGACCAAATCATATTGCAGTGGATGTTCCTCCATCATGTGTGGTTCATTCTCATGGTTCCAGCTGTTGGTGAAACCACTTACATTTGTAAGAGGAATTGTAGACTTCACAAACAAATTTGTCTTTCAGTCTGTACTGAATGTTGGCTAAGAGAAGCATCCATGTTAATAGGAAGAACAGATGTTTTTCTAGATCTCTGCTTTTGGAGCTACATATTTGTATATGATCTGTTATTGTATATCTTAATATTTTTGTTGTTGATTTGTTATTGTATATCTTAATATTTTTGTATATAAACTTGGTCAAAGTTTGTAAAGCTTGACTTTGACCAAAGCTAATATGCGAACTAAATAAAAATGGAGGGAGTACCTCCTTTCCGGTTTGCAGGGCTTAATTCAAACCTCTCACCAAGCAAGGTATTTCCTCCGTCCGGGATTTATTAGTCCCGTGAGCAAAGCAGCAAGACCAAGGCATGGCAATAATAAACGGCATGCAGAAGTTTAAGCCTGATTAATTCCAGCGATTTAAGTGGCTGCATGCGTGCCCTCGGCTGCGACTCGTTGCATGCTGCTTCGCGTACTGCCTGCGAGCGATTCTGAGTGCCTACATGCAGCCGGCCGTAATTAAGGCAGCTAACTGATGCGAAAAAAGATACGCTTTAAATTCGTGGAATCATTATTGACAAGGAGGGAGATGATTCGAGTGCACTCGTTTGACCGCCATGCCGGCGTGCGACCCAGACGGGACGGGACGGCACAGTCATAATTTCAGTTTCTCTAGTTTTCTACGGCAAGCTGGCGCGCTAAGCCATTATGCATTGAATTCCGATGACCATTGCGCTACCTTCCGCCTATAAGTACTGTTCCCTGGCCTTCTCAGGTGCCACCGTGACCCAACTCGCCATATCCTCATAAGCCCCCACCAGCCCGACATCGCTCGCCACGTCCGCCATGCCCCCGCCCGTCCGTGGTAGGCGACGCCGGAGGCGGTCACCGCCAGAACTAGTGTTCGGGTTTTCACCGGAAGGCAGGCAGAGGGAGGAGGCATTCTATCTGTCTTTAGATGGCAATGCGGAGATCGAGGAGTTGTTGGAGCGTGACTGCATGGCGGAGGAGCAGGAGTTGTTGGAGTGCGACCGCCTGGCGGAGGAGCAGCGTATCGCCGATTTGCGCCGCCAGCGGGACATGGAGCAGCAGCACACCGATGCTCTGAGTCGCGAGTAGAGCGCCCACAACTGGGCCGACTACGTGGAGGCCGGCGCCCAGCAAATGGCCCTGGAGGCTGTCGGGCAGGCACGCGTTCGCGACGCCGATTTTTACTACCAGCTCGTTAAGTGGGTTTCCCGCTTGGAAGCCGAAGCTTCAGTGGACCACGCCGGCATGGAAAGGGTCAACGCGCGCGAGCAACGCGCCCTATCGCACCTCTGCCAAGTCCGAGGCAAGGCGGAGGACGCCGGTGTCGGCGTTTAGCATGGACAGCAGATGGCGACCGGCATCGTCTAGTTAGCTAAGAGTAAGTACTTGTACGCTACGAGAGTGGTAGTGGGAGTAGATAGTTAACTTGGCTATGATGGTTGTCAACGTGGAAGTTCAGTACTCTATATGTGGATCAGGCCTGTTACTTTGGTCTGAATGTTGAACTTTTCGTTTGAACGTATGGAATGGGCTGTTATTTTTTTAAATGGGCTGTATTTGTCCTCCACGGTTTAGAGGCTGACTTGTGGGCCTAGCAAGTTGACGCGTACACAATCAGGAGATGATTGTACGTGGAGACGATGACAGCTGGGACCCGCCAAGGTCATGGCAGTACGCAAGCAAGTGCCTCCTTATTTCAAGACAATAAAAAATGGCTCCTCCTAGTGGATTTCTGACATCTGGGTCCCATGCCATTGTCAACGTAGTCAATAAACGAGAGAATTGCACAACGAGTGGCTGACACCAGGGACCCAGCAGCTCGCCCAGTTATTTTTGTTTTGGGTTAATTTGATAAATGCCACTCCAAATCTGGTGTATCCGAGAAATGCCACTGCAATTTCCAAACTTTGAAAAATGCCATTTCATGCCATTTCTAGTGGCATTTTTCGAAGTCTGGAGTGGCGTTTTTCAAAGTTTGCAAACTACAGTGGCGTTTTTCAATGTTTGCAAAAATTGCAGTGGCATTTTTCAAAGTTTGGAAATTGCAATGGCATTTTTATGAATCGCTATAATTTGAGTGGCATTTATCTAATTTGTTTTTGAGACGGAAGCAGGGTGTCAACTGGGCTGTGCGGGACACTCTGGCCTGTCTAGACAGCCTTTTCTTTTATGTTTACCACAGATCAGCCCAGTAGTTTTTTTTTCTTTCTGAAAATGGCTAGCCCAGTTCTTTTGTGATTTATCAAGTAAGTCGCTTTATCAGGCCTGTTGGGCTGCAAATCTTTCAAGACGAGGAGAGCTTCATTCGGCTGGCCGAGAAAATGGCCTATCAGTAATGAGAAATGGGTTGTACATTTTTAAAACACATCAAACCGGCAATTATTTTCAAATATCTTTTTTTCATTTCGAGATTTTAAATTGCATTGATTTTTATGCGTGGACAATTTATTGGATTTTATATTGATATACATTTATTTTTAAAATCAGTCTGAATGTGACTCGAAATTTCGGGATTAAAAACAGTTCAGACCGCACCGACATATGCAAAATTTCGTATAATTTTTTAACTGTGGCCACAATATGGGCTGTAATGCTAACATAAATAATATGGGCTCTAAAAAAACCGTAAGAATTAGCAAATGGGCTGTAAGTTATTTGAAATAATGGCAGATGGGCTGTATGCTGTTTTCCACAGATTTGAGGCTTTCCACAGATGGCATGTATACTATTGGATGTCCATCCAACAGCCGTCGTGCTTCTTCAATCTCTGCTCTTCCTGCTCCAGCCGCTCAAACAAGCGCCGGTGGGACTGCCTGCTCCCTCCTCCCCACGGCCGGCTGTGCTGCCGCGCAGGCCTCACCGCCCACCGTACTCCCATCGCTGGCCTAGCCATCCCTCTACTCACCCACAACTGCTGTTATTCTCCGGCGACGGCAGACGAACCAGTAAACCATCGTACAGTCGTACTCTCCTCCACGTGGGAAACAAAAACAATGGCCGAGTCTTCCCTGCCTCCATGTCGTTCCCTTCCTAGGCCTCATCGTCGTCCACCGCCCTGGTGCTCTCGGCGTGGCGTGGTCAGCATGGTCAACGACCGACATGCATCTAAAGTGGACTGTACGTGGAGAGGCTGACAACTGGGTCCACGGCTGCACGCAAAGAAATGCCTCTTATTACGCGCAAAATAATGATTTCCTCCACCTGACATCTGGGACCCACCGAAATGGCCTCTGTATTTCGCGAAAAAAACGTTACCGCCGCTGACAGCTCGGACCCACCAGCTATATCTTCGCACGCAAGGAAGTGCCTCCTTATTACGCACAAAAAAATGAATACTCTCCCTGCTAGCTGGGACCCAGTATAGTGGGCCTACTAAGTTGATGGGGACGAAGGGCTTTGTCAACTTAGTCAATATGCACGATTCTAGCTCGACTGACCGTACGATGTCCATCCAACGGCCGTAGTGCTTCTTCAACCTCTGGTCTTCTTGCTACAGCCGCCCAAAGCAGCGCCGGTCGTGCCGCCTGCTCCTGCCTCCCGTGGTCGGCTGTGCTGCCGCGGAGGCCTCATCGCCCCCATACTACTCCCATAGCTGGCCAGGCCATCCCTTCACTCCACTCACCCACACCCCTTGTTATTCTGCGGCGACGGCAGCGCAGCCGAACCAGTGAACCCTCGTACTCCTCTCCGCGTGGGCATCCACTGCCTCGTCTTCCCCGGCTCCACGTCCTCCCCTTCCTAGGCCTCGCCGTCGTCCACCACCGTGGTGCTGTCGGCGTGGCGTGGTCAATGTGGTCAATGACCGAATTCCATCGGAAGAATACTGTGCGTGGAGACGCTGACAGCTGGGTCCACGGCCGCAGCAAGGAAGTGCTCCTTATTACGCGCAAAATAATTATTCCTCCACATGACAGCGGGGACCCACCGGACGGGCCACCGTATTTCACGAAAAAAATGTTTCCCCCCTGACTGCTAGGACCCACTAGCTACACCTTCGCATGCAAGGAAGTGCGTCCGGGCAAAAAAAAAACGATTCGCCCCCTGATTGCTGGGACCCACCAGCTACATCTTCGCACGCAGGGAAGTGCCTGACAGTCGGGACCCACCTGGTCAAAGCGTACGTAGCGTTGTCATTCTGGTCGCGAACGTGTACGTACATATATACTGGTCGATGTAGAGGTGCACACGTGTCGTAGTAGAGGCGCGCACGTAGCATGTACACGTACGTACAGCGGCCAGGGCTCGAACGTATGTGTACATACGGGCGGGGTCTCGAACGCCTACTCGCGCATACGTATGGCCAGGGCTCGTGTACATGGCTGGGTCGGAATGGAGAAACAGCGCCGTCATCGTGTTCATGGGGAGGCAACGAAATGCGTCATGTTCATGGGTGTCGTGTTCATCGGGAGGGCTTGGACGGAACAGGCGATGGAAACGAGGCCTGGCGTATCGCAGAACGGAGGAAACGGCCTTGTGTTCGACCGGCCACGTTCGAAATGGGATCCTGTTCATCGGGAGGGGTCTGGCGTACCACAAAACGGAGGAAACGGACCTCCTACGGTCGAAACGGGGGTCTTGTTGATCGGGAGGGGTGTGGCGTACCGCAAAACGGGACTCCACGAGATCCTGTTCATCTCCACCGTCGACCCCCTCCAGCCTCCACGAGCTACTGTTCATCCACCGTCGACCTCCTCCAGCCTCCACCGACGACTGTTCATCCACAGGCTCCTGTTCATCCAGCCTCCACCGCATGCTACTCCACCGGCTACTGTTCAACCAGCCCTCTCCATGGGCTCCTGTTCAACCACCCCTCCACGGGCTACTGTTCATCCTGCCCTCCACCGTCTGCTGTTCATCCTGCCCTCCACGGGGTGGTCCTGTTCATCTAGCCCTCCACGGGGTCCTGTTCATCCAGCCCCAACCGGCTCGATCGATCGGGGTCCTGTTCATCCAGAGGCAACACCACGGGGTCCTGTTCATCCACCCCCACCGGGAACTGTTCATCCAAACCCTCCCCCCCGCAACGCTCATTGTTCATCCAGAGGCAGCATCGATCGGCTTCAGTTAGCAGCAGTAGCGAAGGAATCACTCGATCGGGTTCAGTTAACAGCCATCGATTGATCGCTCGGGTTCAGTAACACGTAGCCTGCAGTGCAATCGCTCGGGTTCAGTTAGAGCCCAACGCCTCGCTCGGGTTCAGTTAGAGCCAACGCCTCGCACACACGCGCGTACGTGTATGAGAGAAACGCGCATCGCTCGGCCCCCGACCTCCCACCGTAACCGGGAACTCCCCGAAATTTTCCTCCCCCTCGCTTCTACCATGGTTTTTTCCGTCATGGACGGCCCAAAGAATGTTATGCAGCTGCGTCTCCGGCCCGCCCAGGACGAAAAGCCCATTTTCTGTCATGATTTTTTGTCATAGAAGTAGGAGCCCAACACATCTATGATGATACCAGGTTTTGTCACAATTATCGTCATAGAAGTGTCATATGTATGACAGAAAAAAATTTCGTTCGGCCCAAAATGTCACGGATGTGTCTTTTTTTTGTAGTGTGTGCTTGCCCCCTTTGCACCAAAGGGGAAACAAGGACACTGTGCAGGCCGGCACCCGCCTGGTCTCGATCGTCATGGCTTGCGTCACGGGTTCCTCGCGAGGTACCCCTGCCTTGATCTCTCCGCCTCCTCGCGAGCCTGCCTGATGAGGCTGCCTCTGAGGAAGCTTTCTTTCGTCCGCCCCGCGAGGCTTGGCCCCTCGCGAGGGTCTTGAGCTTGAGCTGATGAAGATGGGTCGCGCTGGGCCCCCACTTGAGCCACGCCCCAGGCCGCAGGCAGGCAAGTCTGGGGACCCCCATTCCCACAACACCGACAGCTAGGGTGAGTTCAGTCGCCTCTCTCTCTGCTAGGGTTCTACCAGATCTCTCGCTCTCTGGGTGTGTTGATCTCTCCGGGGGTCTCCCTCTACTCTGTGGTGGCTAGCTCTATTTATAGAGGCCCTGGGCCTCTCCCCAAATAATGAGCGGGAAGGGCGCCAACAATTGGCCATTTTGAAGGGGAACATCTAGTACAAGTTATCCTGACCAAAGGTGGTCTTCGGCTGCCAAAAGTACTAGTGATGACGCCGTCTTAGGCTCCACGGTGACCTCCATCCTGCCGCTCTGCTGGTCTTGGTCTCGTTGCACCGGAATGGCAACCTTTGCCCGCTGCCTTGGCCTGTGCTTGCCCCCTTTGCACCAAAGGGGAAACAAGGATACTACGTAGGCCGGCGCCTGCCTGGTCTCGATCGTCATGGCTTGCGTCACGGGCTCCTCATGAGGTACCCCTGCCTTGATCTCTCCGCCTCCTCGTGAGCCTGCCTGACGAGGCTTCCTCTGAGGAAGCTTCCTGTCATCCGCCCCGCGAGGCTTGGCCCCTCGCAAGGGTCTTGAGCTTGAGCTGATGAAGATGGGCCGCGCTGGGCCCCCACTTGAGCCACACCGCAGGCCGTAGGCAGGCAAGTCTGGGGACCCCCGTTCCCAGAACGCCGACAGTAGCCCCCGGGCCCAAGGCACGCCCGGGCTTGTCCTAGCAGGAAAGCGAAGGGGCAAGCGCGAAGCGCCGCGGGCCCTAACAGCCTGCGGCCTTGGGCGCCGCGTGGCGATTGATTGGACGTGGGCGTCTGTGCTTCCCACGACGCTTCGGCAACTGCACGACATGACGTGTCCCTACATGCAGAGAAACCGATCATGATTACCTGCGATCATGGTGCTCGGCGGTTGGCCTCCTTCGGCTATAAGTATGGGGCTGCGCGAGTCCCTTCAGTCCATCCCTTGCTGCCGCTCCTTTCCTTATTCTTCCTCGTTCTTGCTTCTCCTTAAGCCAATGGCACCAATCCACCGGTTTTCTGCAGAAGAGAAGGGAAAGGCCCCCCGAGAGGGTCCTAACCCACTTCCGCCGAAGAAACGGCTGGTCCTCTGCCACCGAGATGTGGATGCTCAACCGGAGGCACCGAGGCCCTGGTACGAGCGGCTTCTGCCTGGGTATCCGCTCCCTTGTATGCCCACGTTGTGGGTCCTGGGGGAGAAGGTGTCGAGCGACATCGACGGTGCCGCCGTCAACACCGGCGAGTCACGATGGTGCGTGTCGTTCCTCCTGGAGTCCACGCCGAGCGCTCCTCTCGCGAGCTCGTGCTCCACGCCGCCATGCCTCCGAGCTCTTGGATTTGCCTTCCCCCCTCCTTCGCCTTCGAGATGCCGCCGAGCGGGGCTTTGGAGCTCTGGCTGCAGCACGCTGACTGCGGTACCCTTGCGACCGGAGCGGAGGTCACGGTCGTCACCCCGGGCAAGGTCTTCATGACCCGGGGCTGGGGCGAAATCGCCCGGGTCTGCCGCACGGTAGGTGCCCTTGTGATTCATCTTGAATGCGACGGCGCCTCCCTGATGTTCTTCAAGGTCTTCGATGCTGAAGGACGCCGGCTGGAGTGCTGCCCCGTACTTATAGCCGGAGGAGAACCTCTTTGGGGCCATGGGGACGGCGAGTAGCCAAGAGGAAGAAAAGGAGCAGCAAGAGGGGACGGACTGAAGGGGCTCGCGCGGCCCCGTACTTATAGCCGGAGGAGGCCAACCGCCGAGCACCACGATTGCAGGTAATCATGATCGGTTTCTCTGCATGCAGGGACTTATCAAGTCGTCCGGTCACCGAGGCATCGTGGGGAAGAGCAGTCGCCCACGTCCAATCAATCGCCATGCGGCGCCCAAGGCCGCAGGCTGTTAGGGCCCGCGGCGCTCAGCGGTTGCCCTTTCGCTTTCCTGCTAGGCCAAGCCCGGGCACTCCTTGGGCCCGGGGGCTACTGTCGGCGTTCTCAGAACGGGGGTCCCCAGACTTGCCTGCTTGCGGCCTGCGGCGTGGCTCAAGTGGGGGCCCAGCGTGGCCCATCTTCATCAGCTCAAGCTCAAGACCCTCGTGAGGGGCCAAGCCTCGCGGGGCGGACGACAGGAAGCTTCCTCAGAGGCAGCCTAGTCAGGCAGGCTCGCGAGGAGGCGGAGAGATCAAGGCAGGGGTACCTCACGAGGAGCCCGTGACGCATGCCGTGATGATCGAGACCAGGCGGGCGCCAGGTGGGCGCCAGCCTGCGCAGTGTCCTTGTTTCCCCTTTGGTGCAAAAGGGGCAAGCACAGGCCAAGGCACCAGGCAAAGGTTGCCATTCTGGTGCAACGAGACCAAGACCAGCAGAGCGGCAGGACGGAGGTCACCGTGGAGCCCAAGACGGCGTCATCACCAATACTTTTGGCAGCCGAATACCACCTTTGATCAGGATAACTTGTACTATATGTTCCCCTTCAAAATGGCCAATTGTTGGCGCCCTTGCCGCTCATTATTTGGGGAGAGGCCCATGGCCTCTATAAATAGAGCTAGCCACCACAAAGTAGAGAGACCCCCGGAGAGATCAACACACCCAGACGGCTAGAGATCTGGTAGAACCCTAGAAGAGAGAGAGAGAGAGAGAGAGAGAGAGAGAGAGAGAGAGAGGCGACTGAACTCACCCTAGCAGTTCATCGCACCAGCTCAAGAACACCTCTCGCGAGGCTGTTCTTCCCTTGTACTGTTCATCATCAGCCCCTGAGGTAATCCACCACACCACACACTAGAGTAGGGTATTACACCACAACGGTGGCCCGAACCAGTATAAACCTCGTGTCCCTTGTGTTTTTCGTTGTTTTTAGCTTAGATCACGTGAGGAGATTGGATGTAGATTGGCAGGCGAGAGATCTCCGCGTGCACCCCAGTGTTCTCTCCATGGCCGGTGGAGACCCTGCCGCCACCGTCACGCATGGCAGCCATGGTGGATTTATAGCCCCGTGACCGGCGAAAGCGACAGGAATGGACAGCGACAAGCCGAAGAAGACCCGTACTGCCGCCAAGCCTCGTGGAGGATCAGCGAAGTGGCCGCCGCGCGACCCGTCGGCTTCAGCTGCAGCGAAAAATTAAAGGCGACAACCGCAAAGAAGACGACTGCTGAAATTGGAGGTGGCATGAACGGCATGGGAGGAGTCATGGGGGGCATGGGAGGAGGCTATATGGGTGGGTTGATGAACATGATGAGCGGTGGCTTTGGAGATACGATGAATGTCATGGGATGTTTGAGTGGCTGACATGAATGCTACAAATCATGGGAATGAAAGAAAATAAGATGAAGCCAACGATGAGAAAAAGAAACCACAAGTGGCAAGGAGGGTTGAGCAACCATATTTCTTTTCTCTATGTTGGATCATGCACTTTGGTTGATGTTGGTACTATGTTTGCGACTTTCATTTGAACTTCATATGCGGATTTAAAATTGAATTTCATATGTTGTTCCATCTAGTTTTTTTTTGCATAGTTGGGGTGCAAAAATTCATACATTGTATTTGAAATACATAGACAAATTGTAGTTCAAAATCATCTTCAAATTGAGGTTCAGCTGTGGTGCGGCAGCCGCACGTGTTGGAGACGGCCACCTCTTGTGCCAAAAATTTTAGGTTTTGTGCCCTAAAAAATTTACTCCGCCACTTTTTTGTGCCCTAAAATAGGGCAGCTGTTGGGGATGCTCTTAGGGCATCTTCAAGGCGTGCATGAGACCTTCTCTAAAAGCCCGAATTGTGTGATTCAGATATTTTTTTTGCCCTCCAATGTCACGCATCAAATATCTGTGGATCACTTTGGACATTCGAAATTCCATACACTGGAAATCGGTAGGAGGTTTGCGCTCGTCTGGACGTCTGCCACGTAGGTGCTTGACTGAGCGGTCCCACTTAAAACCTTCACCGTGAGTTCTTTTTCAGAAGTCAAGCCGCACATTCACTACCGCTCAAAACATACACAGCCGGAAGGCCGCCTACCCACATTCATGTCGGTCACACCGACATGACCGGACGACTGATGGAGCCGCTTTAGCATGAACACGTCAACTAAGAAGGCTACTCCGGACGCTACACCCGCATTTAGGCGGCGACGGTCCTCCTGGCTCGGCTATTTAAGCAGGCAGGCATGGCTTGCAAACCACATCTCCAACCCTACATCGTCACCTCTCATATCCTCCTCGCACCTCATCTCTCGTCCGCACACCACACAAATGAGCAAGTTCGGTAATGGCTCTGAGTGGTTCTCGGGGCCAGCAGGTGGATCCTCGAGGTCATCTGGATTGTGGCACTGCCGCCCATGGTCTTCAGCCCCGTCGATGTCCACCACTCTGTCCGTGACCATAGTCAAGGAGGAGGTGGTGATCTCCAATGATGACGAGAAGTGGCCATAGCTGCCCCTCCTCTCTGAGGCCGCGTGAATGGATGAGGAGTACGTGTAGCAGCTCGAGTTACTGCTCCAACTCTTTCTCTTCTACCCACGGTTTGTCGCTGCCCTCATTGTCGCGACACGGCCGCGTAAAGCAGGAGGTTGTGTCCCCGTCGCGCCACCGTGTCAAGCAGGAGCTGGTGTCCTCGCCACGACGTCGTGTCAAGATGGTGCTCGCGTCCCCACCGCACAGCCAGTAAGGGTGCCGAGTCGAGTCGGCGTCCCCGCGTGCGCCGTTTTGGCTGCGATAAGGAGGTGGTGTCATCGCTGCCTCGTTGGCAGTTCGGGAGCCAGTGGCACCGGTGAAGAAAGAGGAGGAGGCGCCCACCCCGGCAATCGCCAATGCGCGCAACCGCCTCCTCTACTACCCTATATGTGGTGGTGGCGCCTCGTCCTCGCGCACCAAGACGATGACTGACAAGGCGACATCCGAGGAGGAGCGCCGGATTGGCGCAACATGGCATGCCATTCGACCCATGCAACGTCTGATGTGGCGCCGGAATGGGTGCGCACCGACCCGGACCTCATGTTGGCCTAGGCCGAGGATCGGTCCAGGACCGCTGCGCAAACGTCCTCTGGCCTCTGGTGCCGGATCATTGACCAGCTCTACAAGATCGGGTTTGCCAAGTCCGAGTGCCGCCCTTGCCCTCACCGGCAAGGGCAAGGATGGATGGTGTGGGCTGAAGTCCGTGCATGTCTGTTGCCGCGGGGCAGGCATGGTCAATTGTCTATGCGAGGCAGCGCAACATTGGCCGATCCGGGCTGCCGCAACCCTGGGAGGTCGTCTGTTGCGGGAAGGATGATGGCGATAACGACGACACGGTCGGGGATGGAGGTGTCGGCAGCCTTGGCGGCCATGCATACAAGGTCAATGTCCGATACCTCGCGTACTTTAGTTTTTTTACTGTTAGTTGAACTTGCTACATAGCAGGTGGTTTGCATGTAATACGTGAAACTTGCTTAAATTTTGTTCAGTTTACATGAATTTTGTCCATTTGTGAAATATCCATTCAAAATATGGACGGACATTTGGTGCATAGAACTGGATGTCCACTCTCCTATCCGTTTTCCACAGGCACGTCCGAACATGTCTCGTGGATATTTGAGGTATCCGTTTTGATGCGAAGGGTTGAAGATGCCCTCGCTCTGCTTCTGTCTCTCAACTTGAACCAAAGCTCCTTAAAAAGAACTTGGAACTGAAGCTGCTACTACTAGTAGTCTAAAATGTCATCTTTATAGCCATGGTCACATGGGGCAAGGCAAAAAGGACCTGGTGCTAGTGTGAGTTTTATTTTATCTTGCTTTGCTTTATATGTAGTTAATGTCTTTAATAAGGTTGGGTTGTTTGTATCTGACCTTTTATTTTTTATTCCCTTTGTTTGCATTTCCCTCCCAAGTCCCCTCTCCCTGCTTTGAACATGTACTCAATTAACAACAGTGCTCCCTTTAGTTTGGACTACAACGGAACCTCATTTGCACGTGTGTGTGTGTCTATATATATATATGAATGAATGATTTTCTTCGGGGAACAAGTTCATGCAGAGCAACACCAAACAACACATTCATAGATATGCAGTTGTGTCTTCTGCTGCAAGACCGGTCTGCATGACCACGTTGGTGCATGGACGTTGTAGCTTAGCAAATCAAGTTTATTTTCAAATGACTTGTGCTTGCTAGTGTTTGGAAGGATCCGAAATATGTAACTGGTGATGGCGCACGTCATTCCAATTGCCCACCCATAGCCACATGCGTGTTTGGTGTTATTTGCGTTGTGGAATCATGAGTTTATTCGAGATCGATGATTGAGCTTCATCGTGAGTTTATTCGGGATCGATGATTTAGCTTCACCTCCAGAACATGATGGAAATGTATGTCTGCCATGTATTGTACTGGTGGAATCGCGGAGATACGTCATGGTCTAAGTACTCAATTACTCCTTGTATAAAGAAATATAAAAACATTTAGATCACTAGTAATACAGAGGTAGTACATGCGTATAGGCCATCATCCGAAAATTTGGAATGCAGAGAGCTCCTTAATAAAAAAATTAGGATGCTCATAGTACTTATGTAAATATTGATGCCGTACAACCTAGTTTAGTTGACAGTCCGACATGCAAACACCACCGCCAGGATCACCAATCCACCACGAGCCCCAAACCCACAGCTGCAAATCGATCCCACGGCCCTACAATCTGGTCACAAAGCTGCAGACTTTCGACGCTGAATCCGTATTTCTGCAACTACAGTAGTACAGTAGGGTTTGTTTCCTCTGTCAAATTTATTTTACTTTTCCTGATCACCATGCTTGGTATACTTATCGTTACAAATGGAAAATGTATGATACCTTGTTAGGGCTTCTGTCCATCAGTGGAGGCTGGCTTGGTTTAGTCCCACCTCGCTTACGGGAGGAGGCCATGACCAACTTATAAGGGAGAGTATCCCTCCTCCTTTTAGTCCGGGCTTTTGGGATGGAGTGGGCTCTCCACTGAATGTTGGCTCATGTGCGCATAAACATCCAGAACGTAAGTAGAGTGTGGGCTAGATCGTGTTGGACGCTAACATCTGGTATCAGAGCCAGCATCGCCATGCCTTTCTGAGGGGCTTCTGAGGGGGATGGGATGTTAGGACTGCTGTCCATCAGTGGAGGCTGGCTTGGTTTAGTCCCACCTCGCTTACGGGAGGAGGCCATGACCAACTTATAAGGGAGAGTATCCCTCCTCCTTTTAGTCCACGCTTTTGGGATGGAGTGGGCTCTCCACTGAATGTTGGCTCATGTGCGCATAAACATCCAGAACGTAAGTAGAGTGTGGGCTAGATCGTGTTGGACGCTAACATCTGGTATCAGAGCCAGCATCGCCATGCCTTTCTGAGGGGCTTCTGAGGGGGATGGGATGTTAGGACTGCTGTCCATCAGTGGAGGCTGGCTTGGTTTAGTCCCACCTCGCTTACGGGAGGAGGCCATGACCAACTTATAAGGGAGAGTATCCCTCCTCCTTTCAGTCCAGGCTTTTGGGATGGAGTGGGCTCTCCACTGAATGTTGGCCCATGTGCGCATAAACGTCCAGAACGTAAGTAGAGTGTGGGCTAGATCGAGTTGGACGCTAACATATGGTATCAGAGCCAGCATCGCCATGCCTTTCTGAGGGGCTTCTCAGGGGGATGGGATGTTAGGGCTGCTGTCCATCAGTGGAGGCTGGCTTGGTTTAGTCCCACCTCGCTTACGGGAGGAGGCCATGACCAACTTATAAGGGAGAGTATCCCTCCTCCTTTCAGTCCGGACTTTTGGGATGGAGTGGGCTCTCCGCTGAATGTTGTCCCATGTGCGCATAAACGTCCAGAACATAAGTAGAGTGTGGGCTAGATCGAGTTGGACGCTAAGATACCTTCAGTTTCTATCTAATTACTATGTTTCCTTTTTTTGAACCAAAACCGTAGAATAATTGTTCAACGGTAATTCATTAATTATAAAATATATACAAACGCAAGCCTAAATAAAATGGTCGCCCAGTACCAGTTTAGGAAACATTAATATTAAATTACAAGTTCTGATTTATCCAAGTGTTGATCTGCTTTGATTTTCCTTGCTTAGCCCTAAGCTGTGTTGCCTGTAGCCCCACTCTTGAGATAGTGCTTCCATGTGTCCAAATGTGGTGCCGCCCTTCGAAGATCTTGTCGTTTCTAATCATCCAGGTGCTCGAGCATCCCATGATAATAATCTTCATAGCAATAGCTAAAGATAGCTAAAGGTGGCCGCATGTTTGCTCGGTACCCACCTCCGCGTCGCCCGTTTGTGCCGAAGACTGATCTTAAGCGGCCGATGTCGGTGTCAAAACTAGCGGATCTTAGGTAGGGGGTCCCGAGCTGTAGATCTTGGATCAATGGGGAACAGGAAACACATACACAGTATATACCCAGGTTCGGACCCTCTCCTCCACGTCGCCCATTTGTGCCGAAGACTAATCTTAAGCGGCCGATGTCAGTGTCAAAACCGGCGGATCTCAGGTAGGGGGTCCCGAGCTGTAGATCTCGGATCAATGGGGAATAGGAAACACAGAGACAATATTTACCCAGGTTCGGACCCTCTCAAAGAGGTAAAACCCTAAGTCCTGCTTGATTATATTGATGTGTGTATGATGGTTATAGAGTTGATCTACCACGAGATTAGACTAAACCCTAGATGAGTAGGATGATGGTTCTTCTAGCTCTACGAACTAAACCATCTGGTTTATATAGACACTAGGGGTACCTAGGGTTACACATGGTCGGTTGCCATCAGAGAATAAACATGTCGATTCTGCCATCTTGACTTGGAGGACACAGCAAGGCTTCGCAGGTCTCCTTCCTGAACACGGGATCGCTTTATAGCTCGACCTTCCAATAATAATCACAAAGCGGCCCACCTGTCCGGCCCAAGAGAGGTATATCGGCAGTCCGAGGACCCCCTCAATCCAGTCGGTAGCCCCTGAACTAGTCTTCGAAGCCAAGGCATGTGCGGGAGTCATCGACTTTGTGGACCAGTTCCATCCTTCCATGGTATTTGTGCCAGGCGTGTAATTACTTTTAGACAAACCTATGAGGGTTGTCCGGCCAATTACATTCATGTGTTGTCCGGATTATATGCTGATTTCTGAATTGTATGGTTCACCTAGCCTTGATGGCCAACCACTCAAGTGTGAATAGTGTCCTGACAACTTTTGGCGAAAGGTCACAGTCGGCCACAATTACTGACCAGTTGTGAAAACTTGATTCGTGGTTCAAGATAGTTTTCCCACTGCCACGTCCCATCAATATGGAGATCGTGTCCTATTTTCAAGGGATATGATCAATGATTTGCTTTATCCCACTCGCGCACAAAGACATGATTATATTGGGAAGACGCGAGGTCTGCGTTGCAATCAAATGGCTCTTGGTATTACGACAACATATAAAAAGGGAACAACCACCATTTTCACCGCACGCTCTCATTTCCCCCTTGCCATCGCTTTCCAAACCTCTGAGGTCCAGCGCCCCGATCCATCTATCTTTCCAAAGACCCTTTCAGCCATCCCCTCGATCATCCATGGCCGGATCGGGCTCCAAGGGCAAGCGAGAGGCCTCCAGTGTCACCAAAGACACCATCTTGGAGCTGAAGATCACCGGCTACTTGTCGACCAATGCCGTCCATCGTGTCCTAGAAGAGGGCTAGGTCGTCCCCACACCGAGGCTAGGCGAGAGAGTGGTATTCCTCCCCCACTTCATCTGGGGACTAGGTTTCCCTCTCCACCTTTTGTTAGGGGGCTGATGTTCTTCTACAGGCTGGATTTTCATGATCTCGCCCCGAACTCCATCTTGCACATCTCGGCCGTCATCATCATCATCTGTGAGGCCTTTCTATGGGTCTGGCCATACTTCGGCTTGTGGCTCTTCTTCAACATGAAGCCCAAGATCGTCGACGACCAACAAGCAAACTGGGGGGTGGTTAGTAAACTCCCCCGAGTGGCGTGGCTGGACGACACTTTCACAGGGGCCATCAAGATCTGGTAGAAAGAGTGGGTTTACATTATGGAACCGCGAGGCATAGCTTGGGCAGAGATCCCCGCTTTTAGATCCACCCCCCCACGAGGCTGGTCTCCTGGACCAGAAAAGGCCTTGACCGGGGGTCGACCACAGAGGTGGAGGTGCTCCAAATCCAGATACCCAAGATGATGGAGAAGAAGGTCAAATTACCAAATGTGATTCAGATCATGCTTCACCGGCGACTCCTGCCTTGCCAGGACCGGGCTGTCCCCATGTGGTCCTACAAGCCCGAAGACCCTGACACCATGCTTCTCTTCTATCGGACCTCCCATGATATGAAGATCCTTTTCAAGCCGCACAAGGAGTGGCCGGCCAAGACGGAGGATATTGGTCTTGATGCCGCCACCCCCTCGCGAGATACGACAAGTTATATCAGCTACTCCTTTCTGACAAAGTACTTATTCCTGCCTTCTTTCCCGCACAGAGCTGGCTAAAGAAAGCCGTGCATATAGATAGCCCCGCTGCTAGAGGGCCCCAGGATGGCCTTGCTAATAGAAATGTTGGTTGTCGCACCGTATAATTAAGGCGCCAGAGAAGAAGGAGAAGAAGAAAGGCGAGAGGAGGGATGCCCGAGAAGGCCTCCGCCCTAGAGGACCCCCAGACACTAAGTCCGGGGAAACCCAAGCCCCCTCCGCTCATGATGGAGAGCAAGGAGAGGACAGGGAGGAGAGCGGCTCCTCTGGAACAAGGAAGAGGGCGTCGTCAGATGACACTGAGGAGGATTAACCTCCTCCTACCCCGAAGAGGCAATGCAGGGCCAAGGTGGCCTTGTCCGATGACAACTGAGACTTCGCCGAGGAGTCTGAGGCTTCCGAGGAGGTTACCCAAAGGAACCCCAGGGTCAAGCCTCCAGCCCAAAGGTATAAATCCGAAGACTCTCTCGTGAATCCATATTAAGGTTCCTTACTAAACATATGCATGCTTTTCATATTGTAGCCCGCCGCATGACCACCCACTAATCGAGTCCCAGAGGGGGACTCTCCATCGGCCGAGCTAGCGGAGAGCGGGACCGCATCACGCACTACACATCCTCTGGTCGTCGAGGAGGCTGGGGAGGTGCTGTCCCAGAAGATCCCTCCCAGACCGAATACGAGGGCGGGGGTGATGACATCATGGCCGTGTTCAATACCTCGGTCGCCTGATACGTCTCCAATGTATCTATAATTTTTGATTGTTCCATGCTATTATATTATCTGTTTTGGATGTTTAATGGGCTTTAATATGCTCTTTTATATTATTTTTGGGACTAACCTATTAACTGGAGGCCCAGTGCCACTTTCTATTTTTTTGCCTATTTTAGAGTTTCGCAAAAAAGGAATACCAAATGGAATCCAAAAGGAATGAAACCTTTGCGATGATCTTTCTTGGACCGAAAGCAAACCAGGAGACTTGGAGTGGAAGTCTGGAACTCTGTGAGGCAGCCACGAGGCAAGAGGGCACGCCCAGGGGGGTAGGCGTGCCCCCACCCTCGTGGGCCCCACGTAGCTCCATCGACATACTTCTTTCGCCTATATATACTATTATACCCTAGATCGATCAGGGGGGCCACGAAAGAACTTTTCCACCGCCGCAACCTTCTGTACCTGTGAGATCCCATCTTGGGGCCTTTTCCGGCGATCTGCTGGAGGGGGAATCGATCACGGAGGGCTTCTACATCAACACCATAGCCTCTCCGGTGAAGCGTGAGTAGTTTACCACAAACCTTCGGGTCCATAGTTATTAGCTAGATGGTTTCTTCTCTCTCTTTGATTCTCAATACAAAGTTCTCCTCGATGTTCTTGGAGATCTATTTGATGTAATACTCTTTTGCAATGTCTTTGCCGAGATTCGATGAATTGTAGGTTTATGAACAAGATTATCTATGAATATTATTTGGTTCTTCTCTGAATTCTTATATGCATGATTTGATATCTTTGCAAGTCTCTTTGAATTATCGATTTAGTTTGGCCTACTAGATTGATCTTTCTTGCAATGGGGGAAGTGCTTAGCTTTGGGTTCAATATTACGGTGTCCTTTCCCAGTGATAGTAGGGGAAGCAAGGCATGTATTGTATTGTTGCCATCGAAAAGATGGGGTTTATATCATATTGCTTGAGTTTATCCCTCTACATCATGTCATCTTGCTTAATGTGTTACTCTGTTCTTATGAACTTAATACTCTAGATACATGCTGGACAGCGGTCGATGTGTGGAGTAATAGTAGTAGATGCAATATCATTTCGGTCTACTTGACACAGACATGATGCCTATATTCATGATCATTGCCTTAGATATCTTCATAACTATGCACTTTTCTATCAATTGCTCGGCAGTAATTTGTTCACCCACCGTAATACATGCTATCTTGAGAGAAGCCACTAGTGAAACCTATGGCCCATGGGTCTCTTTCTTATTATATTGCATCTCTTTTATTTACATCACATATCTTTTACTATTTTGCAATCTTTACTTTCCAATCTATACAACAAAAATACCAAAAATATTTACTTTACTATCTTTATCAGATCTCACGTTTGTGAGTGACCGTGAAGGGATTGACAACCCCTTTATCGTGTTGGTTGCAAGGTTCTTGATTGTTGGTCCAGGTACTAGGTGACTTGTGTGTTGTCTCCTACTGGATTGATACCTTGGTTCTCAAAAACTAAGGGAAATACTTACGCTACTTTGCTGCATCACCCTTTCCTCTTCAAGGGAAAACCAACGCATGCTCAAGAGGTAGCAAGAAGGATTTCTGGCACTGTTGTCGGGGAGATCTACGCCAAGTCAAGACATACCAAGTACCCATCATAAACTCTTCTCCCCCGCATTACATTATTTGCCATTAGCCTCTCATTTTCCTCTCCCCCACTTCTAAAATGATTTCCAAAAACCTTTGCCTTTTCTTCGCCCTTGTTCCGTTCGTCCTTCTGTTTGCTCGTATTACCATGTGCCTTCTATTTGCTTGCATCCTTGCTTGCTAAGAATCTATGGATATGGATTCTCATGCACTTGCTAATCTTTCTAAAAGATCCAATTATGACGAACCAATTTCTAGTGAGTTGAGTGCACTAGATAATCTTTATGAGGTTTTGCTTGAAATTCGTGAATCTGAAAACTTTGATGAAGTGTTGAAAGAAGAAAATTATAAAGTGAGTCACGATAGCCCCTTGAATGAAAAGCATGATTGCAATGATGTTATTATAAATTCTATTGATTTAAATTGTGTTAATGATATGCAAAACCTCAAGCTTGGGGATGCTAGTTTTGCTATAAATACTTTTTGTTGCAATGAACATGATTGGGGTGATTCTTCTTATGATCTTGAAAATTTATTTAAGCCCCATGATAAATATGAGATTGATAATAATGTTTGCAATAATATTGAAAGTGGGTTTGGAAGAGTGCCAATTTTAGATCCCACATATTTGGAGAATGTTCAATCTTATGAAATTTCTGATAAAAGTGGGTTTGGAGAGGTCATGACTTTAGTTAATATTAATCCCACTATTTTGGAAGAGTGTCAACTTTGCATGCATGTGGACCGTGTTAAAAATATTTGATGTGATAGCTATTTTGTTGAATTTGCTTATGATCCCACATGTAATTATTATGAGAGAGGAAAATATGGTTGTAGAAATTCTCATGTTACTAAATTACCTCTCGTTATGTTGAGATTGCTATTGTTTCTTTCCGCTTCCTTGCATATGCTAGTTTTGCTTGCTATGATAATTTGTTTGCCTATAAGATGCCTAGGCATAGGAAGTATGTTATACTTAGATGTTTTTGTCACATGTTTCATGATGCTCTCTTTGTGCTTCAATTCTTGTCTTTCATGTGAGCATCATTGAAATTATCAATGCCTAGCTAGGGGCATTAAACGATAGCGCTTGTTGGGAGGCAACCCAATTTTATTTTTGTTCTTTGCTTTTTGTTCCTGTTTAGTAATAAATAATTCATCTAGCTTCTGTTATGATTGTGTTTTTTATGTTTTAATTAGTGTTTTTGCCAAGTAAAGCCTTTAGGATCCTCTTGGGTGATTGTTGTTTGATCTTGCTGATAAAAACAGAAAGTATGCTCTCACGAAAATATTTATCATGTTTTACCGGAGAGCGATAAAATACTAATTCCAACTGCAGTAGATAAATATAAACAATATCCTGGTCTTCATAACTTGTTAGAATTTGTGGAGTTACAGAAGTATTCGAAACCTACAGATTGATACAGACTGTTCTGTTTTTGACAGATCCTGTTTTTCACGTGTTCTTTGCTTATTTTGATGCATCTATGGCTAGTATCGGGGGGTATGAACCATAGAGAAGTTGGAATACAGTAGGTTTAACACCAATATAAATAAAGAATGAGTTCATTGCAGTACCTTAAAGTGGTGGTTTATTTTCTTATACTAACGGAGCTCATGAGATTTTCTGTTGAAGTTTTGTATTGTGAAGTTTTCAAGTTTTTGGGTAAAGATTTGATGGATTTTGCAATAAGGAGTGGTAATAGCCTAAGCTTGGGGATGCCCAAGGTACCCCAAGGTAAAATTCAAGGACAAACAAAAGCCTAAGCTTGGGGATACCCCGGAGGGCATCCCCTCTTTCATCTTCGTCTATCGGTAACTTCACATGAGGCTATACTTTTATTCACCACATGATATGTGTTTTGCTTGGAGCGTCTTGTATGATTTGAGTATTTGATTTTTAGTTTACCACAATCATCCTTGCTATACACACCATTTGGGAGAGACACGCATGAATCGGAATTTATTAGAATACTCTATGTGCTTCACTTATATCTTTTGAGATATACAATTTTGCTCTAGTGCTTCACTTATATCTTTTTAGAGCACGGTGGTGGTTTTGTTTTATAGAAATTATTGATCTATCACGTTTCACTTATATTATTTTGAGAGTCTTTTAGAACAGCATGGTAATTTTCTTTGGCTATAAAACTAGTCCTAATATGATGGGCGTCCAAGATGGGTATAATAAAAACTTTCATATAAAGTGCGTTGAATACTATGAGAAGTTTGATGCTTGATGATTGTTTTGAGACATGAGGATGGTGATATTAGAGTCGTGCTAGTAAATTAATTGTGAATTTGAGAAATACTTATGTTGAGGTTTGCAAGTCCTGTAGCATGCACATATGGTAACCGTTGTGTAATAACTTTGAAGCATGAGGTATTTCTTTCATTGTCTACCTTATGAGTGGCGGTCGGGGACGAGCGATGGTCTTTTCCTACCAATCTATCCCCTTAGGAGCATGCGCGTAGTGCTTGGTTTTTGATGACTTGTAGATTTTTGCAATAAGTATGTGAGTTCTTTATGACTAATGTTGAGTCCATGGATTATACGCACTCTCACCCTTCCACCGTTGCTAGCCTCTCTAATACCGCACAACTTTCGCCGGTACCACAAACCCACCATTTACCTTCCTCAAAACAGCCACCATACCTACCTATTATGGCATTTCCATAGCCATTCCGAGATATATTGCCATGCAACCTTCCATCGTTCCGTTTATTATGACATGCTCCATCATTGTCATATTGCCTTGCATGATCATGTAGTTGACATCGTATTTGTGGCAAAGCCACCATTCATAATTTTTTCATACATGTCACTCTTCATTTATTGCACATCCCGGTACACCGCCGGAGGCATGCATATAGGGTTGTAAATAAATAGAAGTATGATGATCATCATTATTAGAGCATTGTCTTATGTGAGGAAAAAAAGAAGAGAAAAAAGGCCAAAGAAGCCAAACAAAAAAAGAGAGATAAAAAGAGAGAAGGGCAATGCTACTATCCTTTTTCCACACTTGTGCTTCAAAGTAGCATCATGATCTTCATGATAGAGAGTCTCTTATTTTGTCACTTTCATATACTAGTGGGAATTTTCATTATAGAACTTGTCTTGTATATTCCAACGATGGGCTTCCTCAAATGCCCTAGGTCTTCGTGATCAAGCAAGTTGGATGCACACCCACTTAGTTTCTTTTGTTGAGCTTTCATACATTTATAGCTATAGTGCATCCGTTGCATGGCAATCCCTACTCACTCACATTGATATCTATTGATGGGCATCTCCATAGCCCATTGATACGCCTAGTTGAAGTGAGACCATCTTCCTCCTTTTTGTCTTCTCCACAACCACCACTCTATTCCACCTATAGTGTTATGTCCATGGCTCACGCTCATGTATTGCGTGAAAGTTGAAACAGTTTGAGAATACTAAAGTATGAAACAATTGCTTGGCTTGTCATCGGGGTTGTGCATGATTTGAATATTTTGTGTGACGAAGATGGAGCATAACCGAACTATATGATTTTGTAGGGATGAACTTTCTTTGGCCATGTTACTTTGAGAAGACATAATTACTTTGTTAGTGTGCTTGAAGTATTATTATTTTTATGTCAATATTAAACTTTTGTCTTGAATCTTTTGGATCTGAACATTCATGCCACAATAAAGAAAATTACATTGATAGATATGTTAGGTAGCATTCCACATCAAAAATTCTGTTTTTATCATTTACCTACTCGAGGACGAGCATGAATTAAGCTTGGGGATGCTTGATACGTCTCCAATGTATCTATAATTTTTTATTGTTCCATGCTATTATATTATATGTTTTGGATGTTTAATGGGCTTTAATATGCTCTTTTATATTATTTTTGGGACTAACCTATTAACCGGAGGCCTAGTGCCACTTTCTGTTTTTTTTGCCTATTTTAGAGTATCGCAAAAAAGGAATACCAAACAGAATCCAAACGGAATGAAACGTTAGCGATGATCTGTCGTGGACCGAAAGCAAACCAGGAGACTTGGAGTGGAAGTCTGGAATTCCGTGAGGCAGCCACGAGACAGGAGGGCGCGCCCAGGGGGGTAGGCGCGCTCCCACCCTCGTGGGCCCCATGTAGCTCCACCGACATACTTCTTTCGCCTATATATATATATTCTTATACCCTAGATCGATTAGGGGGAGCGACGAAACCACTTTTCCACCGCCGCAACCTTCTGTGCCCATGAGATTCCATCTTGGGGCCTTTTCCGGCGATATGTCGGAGGGGGAATCGATCACGGAGGGCTTCTACATCAACACCATAGCCTCTTCGATGAAGTGTGAGTAGTTTACCACAGACCTTCGTGTAACGCCCGGGTAATTAAGCTACAGTAATCCCACGCTAATGGTGCCACGTTACCTACGCTACCGTTGCTAATCAATCGTTAGATCAAAACCGGTCCAAAATTCAAATTCAAAATTTGGTAAACAATAAAAGTTTTCAAACATTAAAATAAAATGTTCGGTTTGCACTAAATATTACGTAGATAATTATGGTGTAGAAGACACAGTTTTATAAAATGCATAAATATTTTAAATTGGATTAAAACAGAAGAGAAAATAAATAAAAGAAAGAAAATACAAAAGAGAAAAACCAAAAAAAGGAAAAGAAACCCCCCGGGGCTCCGGCCCAGCAGGCCACCGGCCCAACTGGGCCATGACCCACCAGGCCGGCCTAGCCCCGCATCCCCATAACCCCCACTCCACCCAAACCCTAACCGGCACCCACCCCACTCGCTCTCCCCCCACCCCTCGCTCTAGATCTAGATCGGGGAGAGGCCTGACCCGTCGCCCCCGGACCTCGCCGCGCTAGGACGCCGCCGCCCGGATCGCCATCGCCGACCATCACCTCGCTGGCCTGCCTCCTCCTCCTCGCCGGACTGCCTCCTCCACGTCGCCGTCGTCTCCGACTCCCTCCCCGCGCCCCATTGCCCCGTTCCTTGCACCCCGTGGTGAGGCCCCATCCTCTCCCCCTTCCCCCCCGCGCGCTCGAACCCCCCGTGCCGCGCACCGCGCGCCCCTGCCATGCCGCTCCTCCTCCTGCCGCCCGCGCACCCACGCGCGCTCGCTCGCGTAGAGCCGCGCCCGAGCCTCCAGCGCTTCGCGCCCCTGTCGCGCTCACCGCGTGCTCCGCCTAAACCCCCGCTTCGGCCCCTCCTGCTTTGTGCACGCCTCGCCTCCATCGCTGCGCGCCGCCGCACCCACTCCGGTTGCCCCCCCCGCCGCGCCTCCACCGCATCCCTCCCCGGTACCCGCGCGGTCCCCACCGCTCGCGCCCACAGCCGCCACGCTCGGAGCCCTAATGCGCCGATGGCCGCGCGCCACCTTGCCGTTGTCGCGCTGCGCGCGTCGCCCCCACCGTCCACCCTCACCTCCTCTGTGCCCCGGCCTCGCTCGTCCGCCCAGATGCACCGTCCCGGCGCCTCGGCATGGCCTGCATCCCCATAGCCTCGCCTTGCTGTGGCCTCTCCGCTGCCACGTCGGCGCCATGCCGGCATCCTCCCCTCGCCGTGGCACTGACTGGCCGCGCCCAGTCCGGGCGCTCACGCCCGCAGCGGCACACCGCCCGCACCTGCTCCGGTTGCCCTTTGACCCTATGGGCCAATGACAAGGGGCCCCCCAGCGCCCAGAACGTTTTTGTAAAAATAAATAAATAAATAAATTAAGTAAAAATAAAATAAAATAAAATAAAATAATAAATAATTAACTTAATTAACTTAATTAATTCTGATTAAATTAACTAACTAAGATTAATTAATCTGATGATTAATTAACCTAATTAACTACTGTTAATTAATCTAACAGAGTATGATAGTGGGGCCCACCCCCTAATTAATACTAATTAGGTTAATTAAATTGTTTAATTAAAATGTGTCAATGACCAGTGGGGCCCACTGGTCAGGTTGACCAGTCAACCCTGTTGACTGCTGACGTCAGCATGACAACATGCTGATGTCATAAATCCAATTTTGAATTAATTTAAATAATTAATTAAATTCCAGAAATTAATAAAATATTTAGAAAATCATATCTTTTAATCCATAAATCAGATTAAAATATTTTCAACATGAAAGTTGGTCAGAACGACGAGATGAATCCAGATACGCAGCCCGTTCGTCCGCCACGCATCCCTAGCATAGCAAACACGCAACTTTCCCCCTCTGGTTCATCTGTCCGAAAACGCAAAACACCGGGAATACTTTCCCGGATGTTTCCCCCTTCACCGGTACCACCTCGTACCGTGTTAGGGCACACCTAGCCTGTCCTTGCTACTACTGTTGTTACCTTTACCTGCAATCCTAATGCTTAGTATAGGATGCTAGTTTATCATCAATGGCCATACATTCTTGTCCGTCTGCCATGCTATACTATCGGGCCGTGATCACTCGGGAGTTGATCACGGGTATATACCTATACATAATATATGATACTCGTGGTGACTAAAGACGGGTCGGCTCGTAGGAGTACCCGCGAGTGATTCACGGATTTGGTCCGAAAGGACGTTTGTCCCGACGGCCCTCTGAGTGGATCTTTGTGGCGAAGCAATAGGGTAGATTGAGACCACCTAGGAGAGAGGTGGGCCTGGCCCTGGTCGGTGTTCGCGGTTATTTCAAGATAACACGTTTAACGAGATCTTGGTATTTGATCTGAGTCTGGCTACTGGCCTATACGCACTAACCATCTACGCGGGGACAGTTATGGGCACTCGACGTCGTGGTATCAGCCGAAGCCTTCATGACGTCAGCGACTGAGCGGCGCGCGCCGGATTGGACTAGAACGCCTGCTAGGCTAGGTCTACTTCCGGCCGCGTTCGCAACGTGCAGGTGTGGAAAGGGCGATGGGCTCGGACCCCTGCGCCATAGGATTTAGACCGGCGTGCGGACTTCTCTGTTGTACCTAGGTAGGGCTGCGACGTGTTGATCTTCCAAGGCCGGGCATGACCCAGGAAAGTGTGTTCCGCCAAATGGGATCGAGCGCGTTGGGTTATGTGGTGCACCCCTGCAGGGAAGTTAATCTATTCGAATAGTCGTGATCTTCGGTAACATGATGACTTGGAGTTGTACCTTGACCTTATGACAACTAGAACTGGATACTTAATAAAACGCACCCTTCCAAGTACCAGATACAACCGGTGATCGCTCTCTCACAGGGCGACGAGGGGAGGATCATCGGTTAGGATTATGCTATGCGATGCTGCTTGGTGAACTTACCATCTACTCTCTTCTCCTGCTGCAAGATGGAGGTTACCAGAAGCGTAGTCTTCGATAAGACTAGCTATCCCGCTCTTATTCCGGCATTCTTCAGTTCAGTCCACATATGATACCCCCTTTACCATTTGATACCAATGCATACATTTGTAGTGTAGCTCCTTGCTTGCGAGTACTTTGGATGAGTACTCACAGTTGCTTTTCTCCCCCTTTTCCCCTTTCCTATACCCGATTGCTGTGACCAGACGTTGGAGCCCAGGAGCCAGACGCCACCGTCGACGATGACTACTACTACTCGGGAGGTGCCTACTACTACGTGCAGCCCGCTGACGACGACCATGAGTAGTTTAGGAGGATCCCAGGCAGGAGGCCTGCGCCTCTTTCGATCTGTATCCCAGTTTGTGCTAGCCTTCTTAAGGCAAACTTGTTTAACTTATGTCTGTACTCAGATATTGTTGCTTCCGCTGACTCGTCTATGATCGAGCTCTTGTATTCAAGCCCTCGAGGCCCCTGGCTTGTAATATGATGCTTGTATGACTTATTTTTATTTGTAGAGTTGTGTTGTGATATCTTCCCGTGAGTCCCTGATCTTGATCGTACACGTTTGCGTGTATGATTAGTGTACGGTCAAATCGGGGGCGTCACAAGTTGGTATCAGAGCCGACTGCCTATAGGAATCCCCATTCCACACTCCTTGGCCGAAGTCGAGTCTAGACATTACAAAAACTTATACTAACATGGTTGTGTGCCTTACAGGCCCACGTCGCCATCTGGGTGGTATTAGGATCTTTTACTCCTCGATCCTTACTCTAAGGCTCTGAACTCTCTCCTACTCGGGTTAAACAATTTTACTAACCCTAACACTAGGATCCTGTGACCACGTTCACCCCAAAGTTGGATAAGCCCTAGTTATTCTTTAGAGTAGTATTTGAACATTATCCACATTGTCATTTGACTCCTATGAAAACATCTTTGTTTTCAGATGGAACCCACGAGGCAGGTCATGCGCCACACGACGGCCATTGGTGCCTCAGGATCACCTGCTGTGTTGGTTGAGATGATGACCTATTTGGGTTATCGCTGGCACCCTGAGTACACTGTCTATGAGGAGTACCAGGACTTCAACCAGGAGCTATACCGTGCCATCATCCACCTCGACTCTCGGGAGTATGACTCCACTACCGTGCTGCACACTGCTCATAGTGTTGGAGTGACTATCGACATGGCGGTCCATGATGCTGCTTATGCTGCTCTGACACATCTTCGTGGAGAGTATCAGGAGTTGGACACCTCCCCCTTCAGGCACATTGCTATCGCATCTGATGTTGGTGCGGAGGGATACTACACTGCTGCCTACTCCACTGTCACCTGAGAGCCCTTCCACCATCAGAACCTGGTTCTGCATGCTAATGGGCTGGATAGAGCTAACCGAGATCTTCGCCATGAGTTGTACACCACCCATCAGCACCTGTATCGTGCTCTGACGCTGTTGCACCCCTCTGTCCGATCTGGTGATCTGTCGCGTTCTGCGATCTACCCTGCCAGGACCGTGATGCCCCAGGGCGTCGGCTGGCCAGATGTGGGAGGCTACTCTCCCGCGCTTGGTCCTCTCCTACCACCCGCGCATCAGGTTCCGCACCAGAGTATCTGCGAACCCCAGGCTACTCGCGTGGAGGTCTTCCCTTCGCGTCACTACCAGCTGTCGGGCTACACCTACCTCCGCAGTACCGCGTGGGACTGATGTAGACTTGCTTGTTAGTGTTAGATGCATTCGCCGCGAGCCTGCGTGCCGCCTATGATCTCTTAGTCTATGTACTGAACTCTGTGTACAGAACTCTATGCATGATCTCTTTTGTAAGATATGCCGACTACGATGTAGTATCTATCGTGTTGCTTTCGTTGTGCATGTTTCATCATGAATGATTCTTGTCTTTGCAAATTTCTCAATGCTGAACTACCCCTGTTATATATTAGCAGGATGGTTAGACCAGGTGGTCGTGGTCGTGGTGGCAACGCCCCACCACCGCCTGAGTACATGGCTGGGATGATGCAACAGTTTGAGCTAAATCGTAAGTTCATGGAGAATATTATGGCTCAGTTTCCTTGCCCCAATATGAACCAGTAGCCAACCCAAGTGACTCTGCAGGATTTCATGCGCCTCAACCCAACCGTGTACCGCAGCTCAACTCGGCCTCTGGATGCTGATGACTAGCTCCGTGACATCACCTATGAGATGGAGTCTGCTGATGTAGCCCCTGCCAGCTATGTTACCTTTTCATCCTTCTTCCTGAAAGGACCCGCAGCTCAATGGTGGGACAGCCATAGGCGTACTCTGCCAGCTGGAACAATCATCACCTGGCCAGACTTCCAAGCTGCCTTCCGTGCTCGCTTCATTCCTCAGGGAGTCATGGACCGGAAGAAGCGTGAGTTCCGCAACCTCACCCAAGGCAACAAAACTGTGGAAGCTTATCAGCGGGAGTTTCTGGACTTGTCCCACTATGCTGAAGAGGACATTGCAACTGATGCACGCAGACAGGAGAAGTTCCGTGATGGCCTTCAAGCTGACATCAAGCTCGCACTCCTAGTGCATGACTTTGCTGATTTCGCCACCCTGGTGAACAAGGCCATCAATGTCGAAACTAGTCTGCAGGAATACCAGAGCTCTCACAGGCGCAACCGTGACACGAGCTCATCTTCGGCCCCGTCCTCACAGAAGCGTAAGATATGGATTCCCAACAGCATGTACCAGCCAACTGCACCTACCCCAAGGTAGTCCTATGCTGCACCTCGTCTGCCTGCTCCACCAACTAGGCAGCCAAGGCTTCCAGCTCCACCACCCCAAGCTCCCGTTCCCACTCCCAATAATGGTCTGTGCTACAAGTGTGGCCAACCTGGTCACCTTGCCAGGAGCTTCTATCAGAATCAGAACCAGAATCAACTGGCCCTTCCCACAGCTGGCCGTGGAAGCAACCAGCCTCGCAATAACAATGCCAAGTCTTATGGTCGTGTTCATGCCAACCACGTTGATCTCAATGAAGTTCTAGACCAGCCTGCTACTATGATGGGTACACTCCTCGTAAATTCAGTACCTGCATCTGTTTTACTCGATTCAGGAGCATCGCATTCATTCATGTCAGAAGATTTTGCATACAAGCATGACGTTAAGTGTGAGGAGATGAACACTTCGGTATTGGTAAAAACCCCCGTGGGACAATGTCAAACCTCACTGGTTGGCATCGATGTCCCCGTGGAAATCGAAGGGCTGGAATTCTATGCCTCTCCCATTATCCTAAAGTCGTCTAACATCGACCTCATTCTGGGAATGGATTGGTTGAAAGCGCATACTACTTCTATAGTTTGCGCCACTAAGGTCGTCCATCTGCTACACCCTTCTGATGAAATAATTGCTTACCAAGCTCATCTAGTTCAGAACGCCAAGGCACGTCTTTATGCCTTGAATGCGTTGAACGCTGCACCACTCGAGGGCATTGAAAACATTCCCGTCGTTCGTAAATTCCAAGACGTCTTCCTAGAAGAACTTCCAGGGATTCCCCTTGCTAGAGCCGTCGAATTCATCATCGACTTGAAACCCGGCACCACCCCTATAGCTAAACGACCCTACAAGATGCCGCCGCATGAACTCATTGAGCTTAAGGAGGAAATCGACAAATCTCTTGTCAAAGGTTTCATTCGCCCAAGTTGCTCTCCTTGGGGAGCACCTTCTCTCTTTGTTAAGAAGAAGGATGGGAAAAACCGATTAGTCCAAGACTACCGTCCTATAAACCAAGCTACCATTCAGAATAAATATCCTCTTCCTCGGATCAATGATCTTTATGATCAACTGGCTGGCTCATCAGTGTTCTCCAAACTCGACTTGAGGTTGGGTTACCACCAGATCCGTGTTCGTGAAGAGGATATCCTAAAAACTGCCTCTGTGACTCGGTATGGATCATACGAGTACACCGTCATGTCATTTGGCTTAACTAATGCTCCAGCCACCTTCTCTCGTCTGATGAACTATATATTCATGGATTACCTCGAAAAGTTCGTCGTGGTTTATCTGGACGATATTCTTGTATTTTCCAAGAATAAGGAAGAACATGCTGAACATCTTCGTCTTGTGCTGGAAAAGCTTCGAGAGCATCAAATGTATGCTAAGTATTCCAAGTGTGAATTCTGGCTCCCCGAAGTAACCTATCTTGGGCATGTCATCTCCAAGGATGGTATTGCCGTCAACCCTGAGCGAGTTCAGGCTATTCTCGATTGGACTCCTCCGAAGAATGTCAAGCAAGTCCGAAGTTTTCTCGGTCTCGCCAGCTATTGTCGTCGATTCATCGAGAACTTCTCCAAGATTGCCAGGCCTCTGACTAATCTGTTGCATAAGGGTGTCAAGTTCGACTAGACAGACAAGTGTCAAGAAAGTTTCCAGGCGCTCAAAGACAAGTTGACTTCTGCCCCAGTGCTTGCTCCACCTGATACTAAGAAGGACTTCGTCATTTACTGCGACGCTTCCCGTCAAGGATTAGGCTGTGTCCTAATGCAAGAGCGCAGAGTGATTGCTTATGCCTCTCGACAACTGCGCCCTCATGAAGAAAACTACCCAGTTCACGACCTCGAGCTTGCTGCTGTCATTCATGCACTGAAGCAGTGGCGACATTACCTTCTCGGTAATCGTTGCGAGATCTTCACCGACCAGCAAAGTATGAAGTACTTGTTTACTCAGCCAGATCCGAACCTCCGTCAGCAAAGATGGATGGAGACTATTGCAGATTTTGACGTGGGTATATCCTATACCCCCGGCAAGGCTAATGTAATGGCTGATGCCTTGAGCCGCAAGTCTTACTGCAATCACCTCCAGGTTCACAAAGTTCAGCCCTCGCTTGTCAAAGTTTAGAAAACTGAACCTTCATATTGTTCCTCCTGGAGCACTCGCCCCCCCTCCCCCAGAGTTTCAGAAGATGAATCTTCGTGTTGTTACTAAGGGTTCTCTAAATACCCTGGCTGTCGTACCAGATCTCGTAGCTGGCATAAAGACTATTCAAGGTTGTGACTCTGAAGTCCATAAGATTAAACGTCATCTAGCAGAAGGAAAGCCCTCCTTCTCAATCGCTGATTATGGCGCCTTGTACTTCAAAGGCCGCCTAGTGGTACCACGTTCGAGGAAAAACCTGGATCAGACTAAAGGGGTTATGAAAGAAGCTCATGATACGCCTTTGTCTATTCATCCTGGTAGTACAAAGATGTACCAAGACATCCGTCAAAGATTCTGGTGGTCTAATATGAAGCAGGATATTGCTCGTTATGTTGCTGAGTGTGACGTTTGTCGTCGTATCAAAGCAGAGCATCAAAGGCCTGCTGGAACTCTGCAACCTATCTCTATTCCTGAATGGAAATGGGACCATGTTGAAATGGACTTCGTCACTGGATTTCCCAAATCGCAGAAAGGTAATGATGCTATTCTTGTCGTCATTGACCGGCTTTCTAAAGTTGCACATTTTCTGGCGGTCAAAGAGACAATCACTGCTAGTCAGCTTGCTACTCTCTACATTTCCAGAACTATTTCACTTCACGGTATTCCACTGGTTATCAGTTCAGACCGTGGCAGCTTATTCACTTCAAGATTTTGGGCAAGTTTCCAAGAAGCTATGGGAACTCATCTGTCGTTCAGTACGGCGTTTCATCCTCAGTCGCAAGGACAGGTTGAACGTGTCAACCAAGTTCTTGAAGACATGCTTCGAGCTTGTGTAATTTCCTTCGGCAAGAAATGGGAGGAATCTCTTCCATATGCCGAGTTCTCTTATAATAATAGCTATCAAGCTAGTCTGAAGATGTCCCCCTTCGAAGTGCTATATGGACGAAAGTGTCAAACCCCTCTGAACTGGTCAGAAACTGGGGAACGTCCACTCTTCGGACCGGATATTATCCAACAGGCCGAAGAACAAGTTCGCATTATTCGCGAGAATCTCAAGACTGCTCAGTCACGTCAGAAGAGTCAGTATGACCGTCATCACAAAGACATGGTCTATCAACCTGGCGAAAAGGCCTATCTTCGAGTTACACCAATGAAGGGTGCTCACCGCTTCGGGATCAAGGGCAAGCTAGCTCCTCACTATATCAGTCCCTTCACTATTCTCGAAAGGCGTGGAAAAGTGGCATATCAACTGGAGCTTCCGCCGAACCTTTCTCAGGTTCACGTTGTGTTCCATGTGTCACAACTCCGCTGTTGCTTCAAGGATCCAATCCGAGCAGTGGATCATGAAGTGCTCGAATTGCAACAGGACCTCTCCTATAAAGAGCATCCGGTCCACATTCTTGACCAAGCTGAACGCCGCACACGTCAGAAGGCGATCAAGTCCCTCAAAGTCCAGTGGTCGAATCACTCTGAAGACGAAGCCACTTGGGAACGCGAGGACCGCCTGCGTGATGAATACCCCGCACTGTTTCCTTCTACCTCCTAAATCTCGGGACGAGATTTCTTGTAGTGGAGGATATTTGTAACGCCCGGGTAATTAAGCTACAGTAATCCCACGCTAATGGTGCCACGTTACCTACGCTACTGTTGCTAGTCTATCGTTAGATCAAAACCGGTCCAAAATTCAAATTCAAAATTTGGTAAATAATAAAAGTTTTCAAACTTTAAAATAAAATGTTCGGTTTGTACTAAATATTACATAGATAATTATGGTGTAGAAGACACAGTTTTATAAAATGCATAAATATTTTAAATTGGATTAAAACAGAAGAGAAAATAAATAAAAGAAAGAAAATACAAAAGAGAAAAACAAACAAAAAAAAGGGAAAAGAAACCCCCCGGGGCTCCGACCCAGCAGGCCACCGGCCCAACTGGGCCACGACCCACCAGGTCGGCCTACCCCCGCATCCCCATAACCCCCACTCCACCCAAACCCTAACCGGCACCCACCCCACTCGCTCTCCCCCCATCCCTCTCTCTGGATCTGGATCGGGGAGAGGCCTGACCCGTCGCCCCCGGACCTCGCCGCGCCAAGACGCCGCCGCCCGGATCACCGTCACCGACCATCACCTCGCCGGCCTGCCTCCTCCTCGCCGGACTGCCTCCTCCACGTCGCCGTCGTCTCCGACTCCCTCCCCGCGCCCCATTGCCCCGTTCCCTGCACCCCGTGGTGAGGCCCCATCCTCTCCCCCTTCCCCCGCGCGCGCTCGAACCCCCCGTGCCACGCACCGCGCGCCCCTGCCATGCCGCTCCTCCTCCTGCCGCCCACGCACCCACGCGCGCTCACTCACGTAGAGCCGCACCCGAGCCTCCAGCGCTTCGCGCCCCTGTCGCGCTCACCGCGTGCTCCGCCTGAACCCCCGCTTCGGCCCCTCCTGCTTCGCGCGCACCTCGCCTCCATCGCTGCGCGCCGCCGCACCTGCTCCGGTTGCCCCCCCGCCGCGCCTCCACCGCATCCCTCGCGGGCACCCACGCGGTCCCCACCGCTCGCGCCCATAGCCGCCATGCTCGGCGCCCTAATGCGCCGATGGCCGCGCGCCGCCTTGCCGTCGTCGCGTTGCGCGCGTCGACCCCACTGTCCACCCTCACCTCCTCTGTGCCCCGGCCTCACCCGTCCGCCCCGACGCACCGTCCCGGCGCCCCGGCACGGCCTGCATCCCCACAGCCTCGCCTTGCCGTGGCCTCTACACTGCCACGTCGGCGCCACACCGGCGTCCTCCCCTTGCCGTGGCACTGACTGGCCGTGACTAGTCCGGGCGCTCGCGCCCGCAGCGGCACACCGCCCGCACCCGCTCCGGTTGCCCTTTGACCCTATGGGCCAATGACACAGGGGCCCCCAGCGCCCAGAACGTTTTTTGTAAAAATAAAAAAATAAAAAAATAGAGTAAAAGTAAAAATAAAATAAAATAAAATAATAAATAATAAAAATAATTAATTAATTAAATTAATTCTGATTAAATTAACTAACTAAGATTAATTAATCTAATGATTAATTAACCTAATTAACTACTGTTAATTAATCTAATAGAGTATGACAGTGGGGCCCACCCCCTAATTAATACTAATTAGGTTAATTAAATTGTTTAACTAAAATGTGTCACTAACCAGTGGGGCCCACTGGTCAGGTTGACCAGTCAACCCTGTTGACTGCTGACGTCAGCATGACAACATGCTGATGTCATAAATCCAATTTTGAATTAATTTAAATAATTAATTAAATTCTAGAAATTAATAAAATCTTTAAAAAATCATATCTTTTAATCCGTAACTCGGATTAAAATATTTTCAACATGAAAGTTGCTCAGAACGACGAGACGAATCCGGATACGCAACCCGTTCGTCCGCCACACACCCCTAGCATAGCAAACACGCAACTTTCCCCCTCCGGTTCATATGTCCGAAAACACGAAACACCGGGAATACTTTCCCGGATGTTTCCCCCTTCACCGGTACCACCTCGTACCGCGTTAGGGCACACCTACCATCACGCTTTGTCATGTCATGCATCGTCATGCTTTTGTTTGCATTATATTTATTGTTTCTTCCCCCTCTTCTCTCGCTAGACCCTGAGAGCGACGCCGCAGCTACCCAGTACGACTACGGTGTTGACGACCCCTCTCTCTTGCTAGAGCAACCAGGCAAGCCCCCCCCCTTGATCACCAGATATCGCCTACTCTCCTCTATACTGCTTGCATTAGAGTAGTGTAGCATGTTACTGCTTTCCGTTAATCCTATCCTGTTGCATAGCCTGTCCTTGCTACTACTGTTGTTCCTTTACCTTCAATCCAAATGCTTAGTATAGGATGCTAGTTTATCATCAATGGCCATACATTCTTGTCCGTCTGCCATGCTATACTATCGGGCCGTGATCACTCGGGAGTTGATCACGAGTATATACCTATACATAATATATGATACTTGTGGTGACTAAAGATGGGTCGGCTCGTAGGAGTACCCGCGAGTGATTCACGGATTGTGTCCGAAAGGACGTTTGTCCCGACGGCCCTCTAAGTGGATCTTTGTGGCGAAGCGATAGGGTAGGTGGAGACCACCTAGGAGAGAGGTGGGCCTGGCCCTGGTCGGCGTTCGTGGTTATTTCAAGATAACACGTTTAACGAGATCTTGGTATTTGATCTGAGTCTGGCTACTGGCCTATACGCACTAACCATCTACGCGGGGACAGTTATGGGCACTCGATGTCGTGGTATTAGCCAAAGCCTTCGTGACGTCAGCGACTAAGCGGCGCGCGTCGGATTGGACTGGAACGCCTACTAGGCTAGGTCTGCTTCCGGCCGCGTTCGCAACGTGCAGGTGTGCAAAGGGCGATGGGCCCAGACCCCTACGCCGTAGGATTTAGACCAGCGTGCTGACCTCTCTTTTGTACCTAGGTAGGGCTGCAACGTGTTGATCTTCCGAGGCCGGGCATGACCCAGGAAAGTGTGTCCGGCCAAATGGAATCGAGCGTGTTGGGTTATGTGGTGCACCCCTGCAGGGAAGTTAATCTATTCGAATAGCCGTGATCTTCGGTAACATGACGACTTTGAGTTGTACCTTGACCTTATGACAACTAGAACCGGATACTTAATAAAACGCACCCTTCCAAGTGCCAGATACAACCGGTGATTGCTCTCTCACAGGGCGACGAGGGGAGGATCATCGGTTAGGATTATGCTATGCGATGCTGCTTGGTGAACTTACCATCTACTCTCTTCTCCTGCTGCAAGATGGAGGTTACCAGAAGCGTAGTCTTCGATAAGACTAGCTATCCCGCTCTTATTCTGGCATTCTGCAGTTCAGTCCACATATGATACCCCCTTTACCATTTGATACCAATGCATACATTTGTAGTGTAGCTCCTTGCTTGCGAGTACTTTGGATGAGTACTCACAGTTGCTTTTCTCCCCCTTTTCCCCTTTCCTATACCCGATTGCTGCGACCAGACGTTCGAGCCCAGGAGCCAGACACCACCATCGACAACGACTACTACTACTCGGGAGGTGCCTACTACTATGTGCAGCCCGCTGACGACGACCAGGAGTAGTTTAGGAGGATCCCAGGCAGGAGGCATGCGCCTCTTTCGATCTGTATCCCAGTTTGTGCTAGCCTTCTTAAGGCAAACTTGTTTAACTTATGTCTGTACTCAGATATTGTTGCTTCCGTTGACTCGTCTATGATCGAGCTCTTGTATTCGAGCCCTCGAGGCCCCTGGCTTGTAATATGATGCTTCTATGACTTATTTCTTTTTGTAGAGTTGTGTTGTGATATCTTCCCGTGAGTCCTTGATCTTGATCGTACACGTTTGCGTGTATGATTAGTGTACGGTCAAATCGGGGGCGTCACACTTCGGGTCCATAGTTATTAGCTAGATGGCTTCTTCTCTCTCTTTGATTCTCAATACAAAGTTCTCCTCGATGTTCTGGGAGATCTATTCGATGTAATACTCTTTTGCGGTGTGTTTGCCGAGATCCGATGAATTGTGGGTTTATGAACAAGATTATTTATGAATATTATTTGGTTCTTCTCTAAATTCTTATATGCATGATTTGATATCTTTGCAAGTCTCTTTGAATTATCGGTTTAGTTTGGCCGACTAGATTGATCTTTCTTGCAATGGGAGAAGTGCTTAGCTTTGGGTTCAATCTTGCGGTGTCCTTTCCCAGTGACAGTTGGGGCAGTAAGGCACGTATTGTATTCTTGCAATCGAGGATAAAAAGATGTCGTTTATATCATATTGCTTGAGTTTATCCCTCTACATCATGTCATCTTGTGATAACCCACAAGTATAGGGGATCGCAACAAATTTCGAGGGTAGAGTATTCAACCCAAATTTATTGATTCGACACAAGGGGAGCCAAAGAATATTCTCAAGTATTAGCAGTCGAGTTGTCAATTCAACCACACTTGGAAACTTAGTATCTACAACAAAGTGTTTAGTAGCAAAGTAATATGATAGTGGTGGTAGCGGCAACAAAAGTAAAGACAACAAAAGTAATGTTTTTGGTATTTTGTACTGATTGTAACAGTAGCAGTGGGAAAGTAAATAAGCGAGAACCAGTATATGGAAAACTCATAGGCACCGGATCAGTGATGGATAATTATGCCGGATGTGGTTCATCATGTAATAGTCATAACATAGGGTGACACAGAACTAGCTCCAATTCATCAATGTAATGTAAACATGTATTTCGTATATAGTCATACGTGCTTATGGAAAAGAACTTGCATGACATCTTTTGTCCTACCCTCCCGTGGCAGCAGGGTCCTATTGGAAACTAAGGGATATTAAGGCCTCCTTTTAATAGAGAACCAGAACAAAGCATTAGCACATAGTGAATACATGAACTCCTCAAACTATGGTCATCACTAGGAGTGATCCCGATTATTGTCACTTCGGGGTTGCCGGATCATAACACATAGTAGGTGACTATAGACTTGCAAGGTAGGATCAAGAACTCACATATATTCATGAAAACATAATAGGTTCAGATCTGAAATCATGGCACTCGGACCCTAGTGACAAGCATTAAGCATAGCAAAGTCATAGCAACATCAATCTCAGAACATAGTGGATACTAGGGATCAAACCCTAACAAAACTAACTCGATTACATGATAAATCTCATCCAACCCATCACCGTCCAGCAAGCCTACGATGGAATTACTCATGCACGGCGGTGAGCATCATGAAATTGGTGATGGAGGATGGTTGATGATGACGACGGCGACGAATCCCCCTCTCCGGAGCCCTGAACAGACTCCAGATCAGCCCTCCCGAGAGGTTTTAGGGCTTGGCGGCGGCTCCGTATCGTAAAACGCGATGATTTCTTCTCTCTGATTTTTTTCTCTCCGAAAGCAAATATATAGAGTTGGAGTTGCCGTCGGAAGGCATCCAGGGGTCCCACGAGGTAGGGGGCGCGCCCTAGGGGGGGCGCCCCCCAGCCTCGTGAGAAGGGTGTGGGCCCCCTGGTCTTCATCTTTGGTGAGGATTTTTTATTGTTTTTTCTAAGATGTTCCGTGGATTTTCTGGTCATTCCGAGAACTTTTATTTCTGCACAAAAATAACACCATGGCAATTCTGCTGACAACAAGGTCAGTCCGGGTTAGTTCCATTCAAATCATACAAGTTAGAGTCCAAAAGAAGGGCAAAAGTGTTTGGAAAAGTAGATACGACGGAGACGTATCATCTTGCTTAATGCGTTACTCTGTTCTTATGAACTTAATACTTTAGATATATGCTGGATAGCAGTCGATGTGTGGAGTAATAGTAGTAGATGCAGAGTCATTTCGGTCTACTTGACACAGACATGATGCCTATATTCACGATCATTGCCTTAGATATCTTCATAACTATGCGCTTTTCTATCAATTGCTCAGTAGTAATTTGTTCACCCACCGTAATACATGCTATCTTGAGAGAAGCCACTAGTGAAACCTATGGGCCCCGGGTCTCATTCTTATTATATTGCATCTCTTTTATTTACATCGCATCTCGTTTACTATTTTGCAATCTTTACTTTCCAATCTATACAACAAAAATACCAAAAATATTTACTTTACTATCTTTGTTAGATCTAACTTTTGCGAGTGATTGTGAAGGGATTGACAATCCCTTTATCGCGTTGGTTGCAAGGTTCTTGATTATTTGTGCAGGTACTAGGTGACTTGTGTGTTGTCTCCTACTGGATTGATACCTTGGTTCCCAAAAACTGAGGGAAATACTTACGCTACTTTGCTGCATCACCCTTTCCTCTTCAAGGGAAAACCAACGCATGCTCAAGAGGTAGCATCGCCAAAGACCAGGAGGGGGGTCCCTTCTGGCGAACAAAGAGGGGGGCTCGATCTGCCCGAGCTCTCTCCGAAGACGGTCCACAAGTCGCCCATTCCAGCCTCCACCGAAGGAGGAGCCGAGGTGCCGCCACCTGTGCTACCCATAGCAGAGCGGGCCGAAACTGGGTGGCCGGCCGTGATGGAGGAGGCTTTGAATACCTCCTCCATCGTCGAAGAACACCGCACCCTAATGGACGCAGTTTTACAAAGCATTCAGTCCGTTGATAGTTGATTGAAGGAGGCTTTTGACGGCCTCTTCACGGGCTTCAAGGTAAACCATGTAATGCCCTTTTGCAAAGAAAATTTATTACTTAAGGTCATGAAACCCTCATATATAGTAGCCCCCGAGGCATGAGTGAGTTTGAAAAACTCATGCGGGGTCGAATTGTTCAGAAATGCCTATGATAGCAAAAAGTATCGTAGCCCCCGAGACTCTTGGCAGGTTTGAAAAAACCTGACGGAGGATCTAAAATCGGTAAATGGGGAGTCTGACGTGCATAAGCTGTTGTGCAGGCCTCATCTTCAGTGGCAGGTGCCAACGCTGTGGAGCTGGCCGAGGTGAGTCGAAAGCTCAAGAGCTCCGATGAGGAGCATGACCTTCTCAATAAGCAGTTCGATGAAGCGTAAGCTAAGTCCGGACTAGACTGTTTAATACCATGGTTTTCCTCATCAAGCAAGGTATTCGGGTTTATCCTTAATAGAGGGGCGCTTATTATGACTGCAACTATCACCGTTGAGGTCGAGAACCTCAAGGCCGAGCTGAAGAAGGCGAAGCGAGAGGCCGTGGAACAGAAGGCGGCGGTCGAACGACCGGCCGCCGAACTGACGATGGTGAAGCCCGCCAGTGACAAGCATGAGGCCAGAGCGGCCGAGGTGCAGCTGGAGCTCAAGGATGCCATCATAAAATGTGAGGACCACGAGCAAAAAGGCAAGGATCAGGCCATCGAGCTATCCTCAGTGAGGTCAGAGATCCAGGAGGCGAGGTCGGAGGCATGAGGTGCCCGAGAAGAACTCCGCCAAGTCAGGCTTATTGCAGATGGTAAGTCGTACTTACTGCAAAGTGTCTTTGGTGGTAACAGGTTCGCTTTGCTCACACGAGTATGTCGTTCCCCATGCACTTTTGTGGACCTTCCGAGGAGTACGGCAAATGCGGCAAGGAACTTTGCGTCCCAGGAGGGCGATGCCGAGCATAGGTTGTTTTGGGTGCAGTTCCACGCGCCCGAGCACCCTCCCCTCCTTAACAACCAGATGAAGCAGTTGAGGGAGTTGCATCGGATGGCGGAGCCAGTCATGAAGGAACTCTATGTCAGGTTATGACCTTCAGGGCCGCTGCCGAGCAGCTACTTCAGCTTAGTGCAAAAGCTATGTGACACCGTGCCCCAGGTTGACGTCTTGAAGCGCTTCGTATGCATTAAGGGAGCTCGGATGGCCTTCACAAACACCATGGTGCACTGGCCAAAGATCAAGCCAGCTGAGATGGCCACTGGACCCCCGCCTCCTGGGAAGGAGCATAGGTGCCCAGAGCAGTATTTTCCCATCGCAATGGATGGTGCTCAGGCGATAGAGGCCCGGTGCCCAAAAGATGTAATCTATGAATGAGCATACTATCATGTATCCGATGACAGTTAAACTTTTGTGCTTTAGGATGTAGGTGTTTTGCATGGTATACCATGATTTGTTTGGTTATTTTGACTCCCGTGCGGTTGTTTTATACTGAAAGTTACCATTCGATGACTTCAGCCCCCTTGTATATGCTACAATGGGTGTTTTCTTCCTTAACACTATATCCCTTAGCCGACATCTATGTGCCTGGAGGCGGTAGTGTGTAAGGGAAACAAGGAAATCAGACTATTCGGCTTTAGTGCTTTCACTTAACCATAGGAGCTTCAATTCGGGGGCCATTGACTAGCCCCCAGTTTTTTGTGATATTCAGACGAGCCGAGGTAGAGACCATTATCACTTGGTTTGTGTGAATACAAACCCTTTGTATAACACGACATAACCTCCATCAATTTTTAGTTTAACACTTGTCATCGGATCACCGACCAGTTCTCGCTTATTATGACAGTCAATTTCCGGCTCTCTCCACTGAGGTACTTCACCAGGCGAGTTGGAAGTACAATCCTAGTGGTTCTCCCTTTACCATCCTAGCCGAACATGCGAAATGTAAGAGGGTAAACACAGGAGCCAGGCAACCCAACTATTGACCCAAGAAATAATTCAGAACCGATTCATATAATGCAATATCCGAGACGCCAAGCATATGAGATAGAAAATAGTGCCGAAATGATGCTTTGGGTGAGCTTTATAGTCGAGCCCCCGGTTTATTAGCCGATCGCATCTAAATAAAACATGTATCAAACTAGTTTGTTTCAGCATCGAAAGCGGAAAGAGCTATGCAACATAAATGACTGCAATGGGACCGTAAAGAATGGTCTTTATTTCCGATGAACTCGTGATGTCTAACCGTACAATTTGAACTGCCGAAGCAACTGTTCTAGATACTTTGAAGAATAAGCTTTACATAGGAAAGGTTTACACAGGGCCTTCATGAAAGGTTTGACATCCCTATTGTGCCCTGCTGCATGTCTGCGCCTTTGCTCTTGGGGGGGGGGGTGCTCCATGGAGGAGATAGTAATCGGCAGACGGGCCCTTGAGAGAGGGCCTTGAGAGGTCGCCGCAATATATTAGCTTGATGTTGGTAGGTCCTAGATGGTACCTATTATTGTCCGAAGATGTGTTTAACCATAGCTCGGTCAAGTCGAACACCTGGCCCTTGGATAGTTGGTCCCCACAGTTGCCCATGATATTTTGAGCGTGAAGTCAGATGCACGTACTTTACGACTAGTGGGGTCATGCTGTGGGTGATACGTCTCCAATGTATTTATAATTTTTGATTGTTCCATGCTATTATATTATCTGTTTTAGATGTTTTATATGCATTAATATGTTATTTTATATTATTTTTGGGACTAACCTATTAACCTAGAGCCCGGTGCCCAGTTTCTATTTTTTCCTTGTTTTTGAGTTTCACAGAAAAGGAATATCAAATGGAGTCCAAACAGAATAAAACTTTCACGGTGATTTTTTTCTTGGACCAGAAGACACCCATAAAACTTGAGGAGAGGGCCAGAAGAGTCCCGAGGGAACCACAAGCCCTCAGGGCACACCCTAGGGGGGCGCCCCTAGCTTGTGGCCCCTTGGGAGTCCACCGACCTCAATCTCAGCTCTATAAATCCTAAAATATTCCAAAACCACCAGAAGCGTCCACCAAAATACTTATCCGACACCGTAACCTTTTGTTCCCGTGAGATCCCATCTTGGGGCCTTTTCCGGCACCCTGCCGGAGGGAGATTCAATCACGGAGGGCTTCTACATCAACCCTATTGCCTTTCCGATGAAGCGTGAGTAGTTTACCATAGACCTACGGGTCCATAGCTAGTAGCTAGATGGCTTCTTCTCTCTCTTTGATCTTCAATACAATGTTCTCCTCGATGTTCTTGGAGTTCTGTTCGATGTAATATTCTTTTGTGGGAGCGTGCTCCTATTTATGTTGAGCGTGGGAAGACTCCAGGAGCTGAGATGGGTGAGGGAGTCCTGGATTAAGGGGTCCTTGGGCATCCGGCCTGTGTGACATGGGTCGGACTAATGGGCTATGAAGATACAAGGCAGAAGACTCTGTTCCGTGTTCGGATGGGACTCTCCTTGGCGTGGATGGCAAGCCTGGCGTTCGGATATTAAGATTCCTTTCTCTGTAACCGACTTTGTACAACCCTAGGCCCCTCCGGTGTCTATATAAACCGGAGGGTTTAGTCCATAGGGGCAATGTAGGATCGGAGGTATGTCTAGAGGGGGGTGATTAGACTACTTGACCAAATAAAAATCTATCCTTTTCCCAATTTTAGTCTTTGGCAGATTTTAGCTATCTTAGCACAAGTCAAGCAATCTTGACACAATTCAAGCAAGCATGCAAAGAGTCTATGAGCAGCGGAAAGTAAAGCATGCAACTTGCAAGAATGTAAAGGGAAGGGTTTGGAGAATTCAAACGCAATTGGAGACACAGATGTTTTTGTCGTGGTTCCGATAGGTGGTGCTATCGTACATCCACGTTGATGGAGACTTCAACCCACGGAGGGTAAGGTTGCGCGAGTCCACGGAGGGCTCCACCCACGAAGGGTCCACGATGAAGCAACCTTGCCTATCCCATCATGGCCATCGCCCACGAAGGACTTGCCTCACTAGCGGTAGATCTTCACGAAGTAGGCGATCTCCTTGCCCTTACAAACTCCTTGGTTCAACTCCACAATCTTTGTCGGAGGTTCCCAAGTGACACCTAGCACATCTAGGAGACACCACTCTCCAAGAAGTAACAAATGGTGTGTTGATGATGAACTCCTTGGTCTTGTGCTTCAAATGATAGTCTCCCCAACACTCAACTCTCTTTCACAGGATATGAATTTGATGGAAAGAAGATTTGAGTGGAAAGCAACTTGGGAAGGCTAGAGATCAAGATTCATATGGTGGGAATGGAATATCTTGGTCTCAACACAAGTGTAGGTGGTTCTCTCTCAGAAAATGTGTATTGGAAGTGTAGGTATGTTCTGATAGCTCTCTCCAGAAATGAAGAGTGGGTGGAGGGGTATATATAGCCTCCACACAAAAACTAATCGTTACACACAATTTACCAATCTCGGTGAGACCGAATTGAGAAACTCAGTCAAACCGATTTAGTAAACCTAGTGACTATTAGGATTTTCGGTGGGACTGAGATGCAACTTGGTAGGACCGATATGGTTAGGGTTAGGGCATAATGTAATCTCGGTGTGACCGATTACACAAACTCGGTGGGACCGATTTTGGTAATAAGCTAAACAGAGAGTTGGTTAGGTAAACTTGGTGAGACCGATCGCTCATTTCGGTGGGACCGAAATGTTACAAAAGGGAAACAGAGAGTTTACATTGCAATCTCGGTGGGACCGATCGCTCATCTCGGTAGGACCGAAACGTTACAAAGGGAAATAGAGAGATTACAACCCCATCTCGGTGTGACCGAAATCCCTATCGGTGAGACCGATTTGCCTAGGGTTTGTGGAAGTGGCTATGACATATGAACTCGGTGGCGCCGGATAGAAAGAATCGATGGGGCAGAGTTTGACTTTTGGTTTAGTTCAAATGTGGATGTGGGAAGGTAGTTGAGGGTTTTGGAGCATATCACTAAGCACTATGAAGCAAGCAAGCCATTAAACAACACCTCATCCCTCATTGATAGTGTTGGCTTTTCCTATAGACTCAATGTGATCTTGGATCACTAAAATATAAAATGTAGAGTCTTGAGCTTTGAGCTTGAGCCAATCTTTTTGTCCTTAGTATTTTGAGGGGTCCACTTTCCTCATCCATGCCATGCCATTCATTAAGCTTTTCCTGAAATATTAATCTTGGAATAGCATTAGCTCAATGAGCTATATGTTGTTAGGAATTACCAAAACCACCTTGGGATAGTTGCACTTTCAGGCAATCATAATCATACAGGCTAGACTTCTAGGGTTTTAGCCATTACGATCTCGTGGTAGATCAACTCTTTTAACCCCCATACTCATCAATATAAATCAAGCAGGACGTAGGTATTACCTCCATCAAGAGGGCCCGAACCTGGGTAAAACTTCGTGTCCCCTGTCTCCTGTTACCATCAACCTTAGACGCGCAGTTCTGGACCCCCTACCCGAGATCCGCCGGTTTTGACACCGACATTGGTGCTTTCATTGAGAGTTCCTCTGTGACGTCGAAGACAGGATTGATGGCTCGCCTTGTTATCAAGGATAGTATCACCTCCGAAGGAGCCCTGGCCTCAGGCCGAGCCCTCCGGCTGGGCGGCTTTACCATGACCACCCATTCGGCCTTTAAGCCGACGATGACTTCTCGGGTCATCGAAAATTGCCTTTGCATTGACCCCGAACACTCCAAACAGATGGATCCGACAAAGTTGTCGTCTTTAAACGAACTCGTGGATCGCATTGCCGCCTTGGGGGTCGCTACAGACTACGATCGGATTGGGCTTAAACCCGATCAGAGAGAAATCAAATCTCCATCGATCACCCATCAGATAGCGGTAGTAGAGGAGCAAATCAACAACTCTCCCTCTATATTGAGGATGAACTATGTTCGGGTTTCCGAGCTCGAAGAGCCGGATACCCGTCCGCGGACCAACACACCCTGTCCTCTGAACCTAGAATCGGACGGCAGACCTGAAAAATCGGTTGATATCCCGGAGCCCGAACTATTAAGCTCGGAAGTCCCTCAAATTCTGGATCCCAAATTGGGTGAGGGTTCGGATCTAAAGCCACCCACCCACCTAGATATGCGCGATCTCACATGCATACGACAACAGTCTTAGGAAATAGTCCATCACTTTTGGGCCAGATTCCTCCTTGTCAAAGAGAAGATTAAAGATTGCCCTGACAAAGACACGATCTCAGTATTCTGCAATAACTGCATAGATGAAGGAATCCTCAACGCCATCAACCGCCGCCACATATTACGCTTCACTGACTTGGCAACCATAGTACAGAAATACTGCGCAATGGAAAGCGCTTGGAAAGCTCAGGTAGCTCGCTGGGAACCACCGGTTCCCATTCAACCCCTCGCCCGAGCAAAAAGGATGCACGCTCGCGAGGCGCCGGGCCGAATAGTAAATAAATCTAAGCCCATCACTGGGCGCGGAACCATTCTGGAGGGATGGCTCGACAGGCCATGCAAAATACACACAACACCGAATACCATACCAACCCACAGCCTTAGAGCATGTTGGATACTCCGGGAAGTGGCCAAGAGCGGCGAGGACATCCTCACCAAAAACACTGCGGAGCAGCTCCCCCGGAACGCGATGACCACATGGTATTGATAGTCTTCGAGACTTTCGCTTCAAATAATCGGCGCAAGAGGGCACTCCGCGACCTCGCCGAAGTCTGCCAAGTCGCAACAATAAATTCTTGGAACGACACGACCATAACTTTCAGCGCCAGTGACAAACCAAATATCCGGTCAGTCTGGGCACCAGCCGCCTTGGTCCTCAACCCAATTGTGGATGGCTTTCGGCTCACTAAAGTGCTCATGGACGGTTGCAGCGGACTAAACCTCATCTATGAGGACACAGTGAACAAAATGGAAATAGAGAGGAGCCGCATCGAGCATAGTAATACAACCTTCTGAGGGATCATTCCCAGCTGGGAGGCATGATGCGCGGGGAAAATTACACTTAATGTGGTATTCGGCACGCCAGAGAACTATCGGTCTAAAGAGATAACCTTCCAAGTGGCCCCTTTCAACAGTGGATATCATGCCCTGTTGGGGCGAGATGCATTTACATGCTTTCAAGCTATACCTCATTACGGGTATATGAAGCTCAAGATGCCCGGACCCAATGGTATTATCACTCTTGCCAGTGATCCGGACATAGCCCTCCGCGCTGAAAACAAAACAGCTTCTCTAGCCCTCGAGGCACTGTCTGAGGCCCTCGCGGCCGAAGAGTTAACCGCACTACGCTCTATGGTGGATAGGGACGATGTAATCCTTGATAAACGTCCCAAATCCACCTCCTTCAAACCAGCAGATGAAATAGTCAAATTTCAAGTCCACCCGACGGACCCCAAGAAGACAGCTTCCAACGGGGCATAGCTGGACCCAACGGTCGACGCCGCTCTACGAACGTTCCTGCGCGAGAACTGGATATCTTCGCCTGGCACCCTTCTGATATGCCAGGAATCCCACACAGGCTGGCCGAGCACAGCCTCAATATATTGAAGGGATATAAGCCGGTCAAGCAAACACTGCAGCGCTTTTCCGAACCTAAACGACAAGCCATGGGGGAGGAGCTAGCCAAGTTAATCGAGGCCATATTCATCAGAGAAATAAAACACCCAGACTGGCTAGCAAACCTGGTGATGGTACCAAAGAAGGACAAATCCTGGCGCCTGTGCGTCGACTTCAAAGGCCTCAATAAGGCTTGCCCTAAGGATCCCTTCCCCCTCCCCCGCATCGATCAGATTATTGATGCTACTGCAGGACACGACTCACTGTGTTTCCTCGACGCATACTCCGGATACCATCAAATTAAAATGAAGGAATCCGATGAAGCCGCAACGACATTCATCACCCCATACGGGCCTTTCTGCTTCAACACTATGCCCTTTGGGCTTAAAAACGCCGGCGCCACCTACCAACGCATGATTCAAACATGCTTGGAGAAACAAATCGGCAAGAAAGTGGAAGCATATGTGGATGACGTCGTCATCAAGACCAAACACGTCAAGTCGTTAATAGACGACTTGCATCTCACATTCGACAACCTCCGGACATATGACATTAAGCTCTATCCGGAAAAGTGTGTTTTCGGCATTCCCGCCAGAAAGCTGCCGGGCTTCATCATTTCAATAGAGGAATTGAGGGAAATCCAGCCAAAATCTGAGCTTTGTCACAATTGGCTACACCAGTCGACCTTAAGCAGGTCCAAAAACTAGCCAGATGTGTGGAAGCTTTAAGCCGCTTTATCTCCAGACTAGGAGAAACAACATTGCCACTTTATCGCCTTCTTTGACGTACCGACCACTTCGAGTGGACGGAAGTGGCAACGGCCGGACTGGAGGAAATAAAGGCTCTTTTAGCGAGCAACCCAATCCTGGCCGCGCCAAACGTCGGCGAACCAATGTTATTATACGTCTCTGCAACGCACCAGGTGGTGAGCGCAGTGCTCGTCATTGAGCGAGAGGAGGACGGACACAAGCTCCCACTCCAGAAACCGGTATACTACATATCCACGGTCCTTACACCATGCAAATCCCGGTACCCTCATTACCAAAAGATAGCATATGCGGTATTCATGGCATCCCGGAAGCTACGACACTACTTCCAAGAGTGCTCGATTACAGTGGCTTCCGAAGTACCACTTAATGACATAATAAATAACCGCGACGCTATGGGTCGGATTGCCAAGTGGGCTATTGAGCTCCTACCATTTGACATAACATACAAACCATGCCGGGCCATCAAATCCCAAGTATTGGCCGACTTCGTCGCCGAATGGACAGAGGCCGAACTCCCTAAAGAGTACGATACATATTCCAACTGGGTCATGTACTTCGATGGCTCTAAAATGCTGGCTAGTTTAGGAGCGGTCGTCGTTTTAACGTCCCCCACTGGAGACACAGTCTAGTATGTACTCCAAATATTATACACAGACTCCAACAATGCCGCCGAATATGAGGCCTTATTGCACGGTCTTTGGATGGCTACCTCCATGGCCATACAATGCTTGGAGGTGTGCGGAGATTCAGACCTCGCAATATCCCAAATAAATGGAGACTTCGATGCCAAGAATCCGAAGATGGCAGCCTATCGTAACGCCGTACTCAAAATAGCATCGTGGTTCGAGGGACTCGAGTTCTATCATGTGGCTCGAGAAAGTAATCAAGCGGTGGATGTCCTCGCTCGCATGGGCGCCAAGCGTGACCCCGTCCCGCCTAACATCTTTTTGGAAAGGCTCTTCAAGCCATCCGTGGTATGGCTGGATGAGAACGGCAACACTAGTCCGGACCCGACTATACCCCCAGATTCCAAACACAATACCGATATCATTGGGGGCTCAGCCACCGAAATAACACCATCGGCCCATCTAATAATGACAGTAATTACCCCATGGACCGAACCGTTCTTGGCCTTCCTTAATAGGCAAGGGCTCCCTGCAGACCAGAATGAGGCTCGGTGCTTTGTTCAGCACTCGAAAGCCTACAAGGTCCACGACGGCGAGCTCTACAAGGAAAGTGCTACCGGAGTCCTTCAAGGATGTATATCCGAGGAAGAAGGACGGCAACTCCTGGCTGAAATCCATGCTGGCCTCGGCGGTCACCATGCCGCGGCTCGGGCCCTTGTAAGTAAGGCCTTCCGTACAAGTTTCTTCTGGTCAACGGCCCGAGCAGATGCACAGGACTTGGTCCAACATTGTGTCGGATGCCAGCTCTTTGCCAATCAAAGCCATATGCTGCCTACTGCACTACAAACAATCCCCATTACTTGTCCTTTTGTGGTCTGGGGGCTTGATATGGTGGGACCCCTTAAAGGAGGAAGCCATAAGAAAAATTATCTGCTAGTCATGGTAGATAAATTCACCAAGTGGATAGAGGCCAAACCAATGAAAACAGCCGAAGTTGGACCGGTGATAGACTTTATATCCGGTGTCGTGCACTGTTATGGTGTCCCACATGGCATCATCACCAATAACGACTCCAATTTCACAGCCGATGAAGTGAAATCTTGGTGTGCTAAATTGGGCATTAAACTCGATTACGCCTCAGTCTATCATCCACAAACAAACGGTCAAGTAGAACGAGCTAATGGTCTTATTATGAGCGGTATTATGCCTAGACTAGTGCGGTCTCTGAAAGAATCAGACAAGCACTGAGTTGAGGAGCTTGACTCCGTACTCTGGGGGCTGCGGACCACGCCCAATTGTACTACCAGATATACACCTTTCTTCATGGTGTACGGCACAGAGGCTGTGTTGCACAACGACATTATTCATGACTGACTTAGAGTGCGCATGTATAAAGAGAAAGAGGCCGAGCTTGATCGGCAGGACGGCCTAGATGCCCTGGAGGAGGAGCGCGACATCGCAAAAGCCCGTTCCGCATTTTGTCAATAGCAGGCTTGCAGATATCAAAGCAGGGAAGTGCGGGCCAAGACTTATAACGTTGGTGAACTCGTTCTACGCTTACCAGAGAAGAAAAAGGACAAACTCAAGCCCAAGTGGGACGGTCCCTTTATCATAGATGAAGTTCTCACTAGAGGAGCGTACCGCCTACGTGATGCATCGGACAACCGCTTAGAACCGAACCCGTGGAATGCCGCCAGACTCCGAAGATTCTACGCCTAGAGCCAGACTCTTTGTTTGTCTTCTTCTCCCTTTGTTTCCATTATTTTATTTTATTCTCTTTAACTTTTCGTTTAGCTCTTTAGCTCTTGTGCGGCTAAACCACACACCTATGATGCACACATCCTTAAAGGTATACACTCATAATACCTTGGGGCATCTCTTACAGAAGCTTATTATTATTTTTCCAAGCATCAAGCTCAACACATATGTGTCCTCTTCCACATATGTACCTTTTATTCACCATTATATGCATTGTTATGACTTAAGTTTTGGCCAAACTGGGTTGCCTGGCTCCTGTGCTTATGCCCTACATCCCCGTTTATTCGCCTAAGGCATAAAGGTAGCACCTCTGCGATTGTTACTGCCGGGTCATCCAGATGTGTACCTCAGACTGGGTGAAGCCAAAAGCTAGCGTTCTTAAGAGAATATTCAATCGATGGACTAAAGACGTTTTACCTTCATCACACCATGAACCCCCAGATGTTACGCATACTGCGATTTTTCAAATCATAGTTCGGACATGCATACTAACACATATCCGCCCAAGGAAAGGAACCCTTAACGGAACTATTCTCCCTGGAAGATGTTTCTTACAATCAACATGTAATATAACATAGCTAGCCGGATAAAACTTGTCTGTTCAAGCAACTATGACCCCTACGATTGGCACTACTGTGCCATCATAGCTCGCCTGGTAGAATACTCCATCCTCAAGCTCCACAAATATGTCCGAATCCTCTTCAAATCTAGGGTCTAGGTCCCGATTGGGATCCTCTGGCTGTGGGGCAGGGTTGTCAATCCCCTCGGTGACCTTCCGCCATTCCTGTTATGAATAGATGGGTTAATACCCATTAAAAGCGATTCAGGGAGAGGATCGAGTAAAGTGGTGAGATTAGAGCTCACCCAGCTCGAAGGATTGTACATGGAAAATCCATCTCGACGTTTCAGACAAGTGAACTCCTCTTTATCCCCTTTATACAGTTCGGCCAATATTTTGACCAAAGCGCTGGGGGTGTCCGGACCCTTCCGACCGCAGCGTGAGGCGTCATCCTCCCCATTATAGTGCCACATGGGAAGCCCTCGACATTGAAGTGGCTGGACCCTCCGCACTATGGAAGTCGCCATCACCTCGATTATTGATAATCCGGACTGGGGAAGTTTCTTTATCTTGCCAATCAATTGACGGACTTCTGCGCTATCTTCCTCCTCGAGGCTCTGGGGGCGCCAGCTATGGCGTTTCTTCAACGGAGCACTTGAAAATTCGGGAAGACCCCTTCGCACTGGGTCGGGGAGAGCAACATCCTCAATATAGAACCATTCTAAGGGCCATTCTTCGGGCGCCTTCTTTGGCGTGCCAGACAGGTATCCGGTCTCAGCTATATGCCATACTTCGGCGCCGCCCACCTCGAATATCAACCCTTCTCGGTTGTGAGGGACGGAGCAGAATAGCTTCCTCCACAAATCAAAGTGGGCTTCACAGCCCAGGAAAAGCTCGCACAGGGCAACAAAACCCACGATGTGCAGGATAGATGCCGGTGTGAGGTTGTGCAGTTGGAGGCCGTAATACTCCAGGAGTCCATGGAGGAAAGGGTGGATCGGAACCCCGACACCTCTCAACAAGTAAGATACAAAGCACACCCGTTCCCACCTGATACGTGTAACATCCCAAAATTCTAAATTTTGGAATGTTATATTAAATAGATAGATTTGATTGATTGTCTGAAAGTGAGTGATTTCGAAACTTTTTGAAAGTTAAATGAGAGGGAATAAAATGACTTTCCGAAACTTTCATTTTTGCTTTTCTGATCTCCGGGAATTCAAATTCTTTTCACCACAAAACCTTGGAGAGAAGATGACATGACTTCTTCCATTTATTTAAATGACAAGGGGTGTTGAAAATATTTGAAGTTCATTTGGAAAATATCTCCAACCCAGGAAATGTATGCAACTCAATGATTTTCACGAGCAAAGATAAAATGACTTCTTCAAAACATATGAAATATGAGTTGGGAGTTTCAAAGAATTAAATGCAAAGTCCCTTTGAAATTATTTTCAATTTGGAGTTATTCGGGTTTTATTCAAATTATTTTTCTCCAAAAATAAAATATACGGAAAATAGGGTAACATGATTCCCTACAATAGAAAATTGGAGAGAAATAAATTTGAAATCATTTTGTTATTTTTAAAATGATTTTTATTGGGTTTTATTGTAGCAGTAGCACTGTTTGAATTATTTGAATTTGTGTGTATTTTATTTAATGCTAGGAAAATGTTCATGTTGTAGGAAATCTTTTTCTGAAAATTATGATATATTATAAGCCTATATAATA
>NC_053028.1:278176346-278196615 GCF_003073215.2 Triticum urartu
AGAGAGAGATATCCGAAGGCAAGACTTTTGTTGCTAAATTCGGAAACTTTCTTGAGAAGGAGTTTCTCTCGAAAGAAGTGAGTGGGAGGAAAGTAGAACTTGACGAGGTAACTGTACCTACTCCCTTGTTGGAAAGTAGTACATCACAGAAAATTGTTTCTGCGACACCTACACCAATAAGTGAGGAAGTTAATGATAATGATCATGAAACTTCAGAACAAGATACTACTGAACCTCGTAGATCAACCAGAGTAAGATCCGCACCAGAGTGGTACGGTAATCATGTTCTGGAAGTCATGCTACTAGATCATGATGAACCTACGAACTATGAAGAAGCGATGGTGAAGCCCAGATTCCGCAAATGGCTTGAAGCCATGAAATCTGAGATGGGATCCATGTATGAGAACAAAGTATGGACTTTGGTTGACTTGCCCGATGATCGGCAAGCCATTGAGAATAAATGGATCTTCAAGAGAAGACAGACGCTGATGGTAAGTTACTGTCTACAAAGCTCGACTTGTCGCAAAAGGTTTTCGACAAGTTCAAGGATTGACTACGATGAGACCTTCTCACCCGTAGCGATGCTTAAGTCTGTCCGAATCATGTTAGCAATTGCCGCATGATTATGAAATTTGGCAAGATGGATGTCAAAACTGCATCCTGAATGGATTTCTGGAAGAAGAGTTGTATATGATGCAACGGAAGGTTTTGTCGATCCAAAGGGAGCTAACAAAGTGTGCAAGCTCCAGCGATCCATTTATGGACTGGTGCAAGCCTCTCGGAGTTGGAATAAACGCTTTGATAGTGTGATCAAAGCATTTGGTTTGATACAGACTTTCGGAGAAGCCTGTATTTACAAGAAAGTGAGTGGGAGCTCTGTAGCATTTCTGATATTATATGTGGATGACATATTACTGATTGGAAATGATATAGAATTTCTGGATAGCATAAAGGGATACTTGAATAAGAGTTTTTCAATGAAAGACCTCGGTGAAGCTGCTTACATATTAGCCATAAAGATCTATAGAGATAGATCAAGACGCTTAATTGGACTTTCACAAAGCACATACCTTGACAAGATTTGAAGAAGTTCAAAATGGATCAAGCAAAGAAAGGGTTCTTGCCTGTGTTACAAGGTGTGAAGTTGAGAAGACTCAATGCCCGACCACTGCAGAAGATAGAGAGAAGAAATGTTCCCTATGCTTCAGCCATAGGCTCTATCATGTATGCAATGCCGTGTACCAGACCTGATGTGTGCCTTGCTATAAGTCTAGCAGGGAGGTACCAAAGTAATCCAGGAGTGGATCACTGGACAGCGGTCAAGAACATCCTGAAATACCTGAAAAGGACTAAGGATATGTTTCTCGTTATGGAGGTGACAAAGAGCTCATCGTAAATGGTTACGTTGATGCAAGCTTTGACACTGATCCGGACATTCTAAATCGCAAACCGGATACGTGTTTACATTAAACGGTGGAGCTGTCAGTTGGTGCAGTTCTAAACAAAGCGTTGGCGGGATCTACATGTGAAGCGGATACATAGCTGCTTCGGAAGCAGCAAGAAGGAGTCTGGATGAAGGAGTTCATATCGATCTAGTGTCATACCTAGTGCATCGGGTCCAATGAAAATCTTTTGTGACAATACTGGTGCAATTGCCTTGGCAAAGGAATCCAGATGTCACAAGAGAACCAAACACATCAAGAGACGCTTCAATTCCATCCGGGATCTAGTCCAGGTGGGAGACATAGAGATTTGCAAGATACATACGGATCTGAATGTTGCAGACCCGTTGACTAAGCCTCACGAGCAAAACATGATCAGCACCAAGGCTCCATGGGTGTTAGAATCATTACTGTGTAATCTAGATTATTGACTCTAGTGCAAGTGGGAGACTGAAGGAAATATGCCCTAGAGGCAATAATAAAGTTATTATTTATTTCCTTATATCATGATAAATGTTTATTATTCATGCTAGAATTGTATTAACCGGAAACATAATACATGTGTGAATACATAGACAAACAAAGTGTCACTAGTATGCCTCTACTTGACTAGCTCGTTAATCAAAGATGGTTATGTTTCCTAACCATGAACAAATGAGTTGTTATTTGATTAACGAGGTCACATCATTAGTTGAATGATCTGATTGACATGACCCATTCCATTAGCTTAGCACCCGATCGTTTAGTATGTTGCTATTGCTTTCTTCATGACTTATACATGTTCCTATGACTATGAGATTATGCAACTCCCGTTTGCCGGAGGAACACTTTGGTGCTACCAAACGTCACAACGTAACTGGTGATTATAAAGGAGCTACAGGTGTCTCCAAAGGTAGATGTTGGGTTGGCGTATTTCGAGATTAGGATTTGTCACTCCGATTGTCGGAGAGGTATCTCTGGGCCCTCTCGGTAATGCACACATAACAGCCTTGCAAGCATGCAACTAATGAGTTAGTTGTGAGATGATGTATGACGGAACGAGTAAAGAGACTTGCCGGTAACGAGATTGAACTAGGTATTGGATACCGACGATCGAATCTCGGGCAAGTAACATACCGATGACAAAGGGAACAACGTATGTTGTTATGCGGTCTGACCGATAAAGATCTTCGTAGAATATGTAGGAGCCAATATGGGCATCCAGGTCCCGCTATTGGTTATTGACCGGAGACATGTCTCGGTCATGTCTACATTGTTCTCGAACCCGTAGGGTCCGCACGCTTAAGGTTACGATGACAGTTATATTATGAGTTTTGCATTTTGATGTACCGAAGGTTGTTCGGAGTCCCGGATGTGATCACGGACATGACGAGGAGTCTCGAAATGGTCGAGACGTAAAGATTGATATATTGGAAGCCTATGTTTGGACATCGGAAGTGTTCCGGGTGAAATCGGGATTTTACCGGAGTACCGGGAGGGTTACCGGAACCCCCCGGGAGCCATATGGGCCTTCATGGGCCTTAGTGGAAAGGAGAAAGGGGCAGCCCAAGGTGGCTGCGCCACTTCCCCCTCCCCTAGTCCTATTAGGACTAGGAGAAGGTGGCCGGCCCCCCTCTCTCCCTTCCCCTCCGAGGAATCCTAGTTGGACTAGGATTGGGGGGAGGAATCCTACTCCCAGAGGGAGTAGGACTCTCCTGCGCCTCCCCTCCTTGGCCGGCCAGCTCCCCCTTGGCTCCTTTATATACGGAGGCAGGGGCACCTAGACACACAAGTTGATCCACGTGATCTATTCTTAGCCGTGTGCGGTGCCCCCTGCCACCATATCCTCGATAATACTGTAGCGGAGTTTAGGCGAAGCCCTGCTGGCTGTAGTACATCAAGATCGTCACCACGCCGTCGTGCTGACGGAACTCTTCCCCGACACTTTGCTGGATCGGAGTCCGGGGATCGTCATCGAGCTGAACGTGTGCTCGAACTCGGAGGTGCCGTAGTTTCGGTGCTTGATCGGTTGGATCGTGAAGACGTACGACTACTTCCTCTACGTCGTGTCATCGCTTCCGCAGTCGGTCTGCGTTGGGTACGTAGACAACACTCTCCCCCTCGTTGCTATGCATCACATGATCTTGCGTGTGCGTAGGAAATTTTGAATTACTAAAAATCCACAAGTGCCACTTCCATGACGATAAATCGCGTCACAGAAGTGCTTTCGTCAAGGGTGACCGACACGTGGCATCCACCGTAACGGAACGCCGTTAAGCTATCGGGTCGGGTTTTGGATCCGATAACCCGTTAACAGCCCCGACCAATGGGGATTTTCCACGTGTAAAATCATCATTGGCTGGAGGAAACATGTGTCGGCTCATCGTTGGGACAGATGTCAACCACTCATTGGACAGGAAGGCGCCTATGATACGTCGACACGTGGCACGGCCCAACAGAGGCCCATTCCTGTGAAAAGGCCGCCGTTTGACTTGGTCAAAAGCTGGCGGGCCGGCCCATGGAAAGCCTGTTAACGGCCTGTTCGAATATAGCCCATTTACAGCCCGCTAACCCAAGGCCCGTTACACCCTATCCGAATTAGGCCCAGTAGCGTCATCTGGGCCATCCAATATGATTCCAGCCGTTTTCACTTCTGGCCCATGTATGGCCCATGACGTCTTTCGGCCCATATGAGGCCCTATGTAACTCTTGGCCTACTAACGGCCCGTGGTGAAACTGGCCGTAATGAACAGTGTATCACTTTACACCCATTAACGGCCCGTGGTGAAACTGGCCGTAAGAACTGAAGGAAATATGCCCTAGAGGCAATAATAAAATTTATTTATTTCCTTATATCATGATAAATGTTTATTATTCATGCTAGAATTGTATTAACCGGAAACATTATACATGTGTGAATACATAGACAAACGTCACTAGTATGCCTCTACTTGACTAGCTCGTTAATCAAAGATGGTTATGTTTCCTAACCATAGACAGTGTTGTCATTTGATTAACGGGATCACATCATTAGGAGAATGATGTGATTGACATGACCCATTCCATTAGCTTAGCACCCGATCGTTTAGTATGTTGCTATTGCTTTCTTCATGACTTATACATGTTCCTATGACTATGAGATTATGCAACTCCCGTTTGCCGGAGGAACACTTTGTGTGCTACCAAACGTCACAACGTAATGGGTGATTATAAAGGAGCTCCACAGGTGTCTCCAAAGGTAGATGTTGGGTTGGCGTATTTCGAGATTAGGATTTGTCACTCCGATTGTCGGAGAGGTATCTCTGGGCCCTCTCGGTAATGCACATCACATAAGCCTTGCAAGCATTGCAACTAATGAGTTAGTTGCGGAGATGATGTATTACGGAACGAGTAAAGAGACTTGCCGGTAACGAGATTGAACTAGGTATTGAGATACCGACGATCGAATCTCGGGCAAGTAACATACCGATGACAAAGGGAACAACGTATGTTGTTATGCGGTCTGACCGATAAAGATCTTCGTAGAATATGTAGGAGCCAATATGAGCATCCAGGTTCCCGCTATTGGTTATTGACCGGAGACTGTGTCTCGGTCATGTCTACATTGTTCTCGAACCGTAGGGTCCGCACGCTTAACGTTACGATGACAGTTTCATTATGAGTTTATATTTTGATGTACCGAAGTTAGTTCGGAGTCCCGGATGTGATCACGGACATGACGAGGAGTCTCGAAATGGTCGAGACATAAAGATTGATATATTGGAAGCCTATGTTTGGACATCGGAAGTGTTCCGGGTGAAATCGGCATTTTACTGGAGTACCGGGAGGTTACCGGAACCCCTCGGTAACCTAATGGGCCTTAATGGGCCTAGTGGAGGAAGAGGAGAGGAGGCCTAGGGGCTGCCGCGCGCCCCTCCCAAGTCCGAATTGGACAAGGAGGGGGGCGGCGCCCCCCCTTTCCTTTCTTCCCTCTCTTCCTTCTTCCCCAAGTCCTAATCCAACTAGGGAAAGGGGGGAGTCCTACTCCCGGTAGGAGTAGGACTCCTCCTGCGCGCCTCCTCCTAGGGCCGGCCGCACCCCCCTTGGCTCCTTTATATACGGGGGCAGGGGCACCCCTAGACACACAAGTTGATCTCTAAGATCGTTCTCTTAGCCGTGTGCGGTGCCCCCTTCCACCATAGTCCTCGATAATATTGTAGTGGTGCTTAGGCGAAGCCCTGCGACAGTAGAACATCAAGATCGTCACCACGCCGTCGTGCTGACGGAACTCTTCCCCGACACTTTGCTGGATCGGAGTCCGGGGATCGTCATCGAGCTGAACGTGTGCTAGAACTCGGAGGTGCCGTAGTTTCGGTGCTTGATCGGTCGGGCCGTGAAGACGTACGACTACATCAACCGCGTTGTGCTAACGCTTCCGCTTCGGTCTACAAGGGTACGTAGACAACACTCTCCCCTCTCGTTGCTATGCATCACCATGATCTTGCGTGTGCGTAGGAAAATTTTGAAATTACTACGTTCCCCAACAGTGGCATCCGAGCCTAGGTTTTATGCGTTGATGTTATATGCACGAGTAGAACACAAGTGAGTTGTGGGCGATATAAGTCATACTGCTTACCAGCATGTCATACTTTGGTTCAGCGGTATTGTTGGACGAAGCGGCCCGGACCGACATTACGCGTACGCTTACGCGAGACCGGTTCTCCCGACGTGCTTTGCACAAAGGTGGCTAGCGGGTGTCAGTTTCTCCAACTTTAGTTGAACCAAGTGTGGCTACGCCCGGTCCTTGCGAAGGTTAAAACAGCACCAACTTGAAAAACTATCGTTGTGGTTTTGATGCGTAGGTAAGAACGGTTCTTGCTAAGCCCGTAGCAGCCACGTAAAACTTGCAACAACAAAGTAGAGGACGTCTAACTTGTTTTTGCAGGGCATGTTGTGATGTGATATGGTCAAGACATGATGCTAAATTTTATTGTATGAGATGATCATGTTTTGTAACCGAGTTATCGGCAACTGGCAGGAGCCATATGGTTGTCGCTTTATTGTATGCATGCAATGACTGTATGCTTTACTTATCACTAAGAGGTAGTGATAGTCGACGGCAATAAGATTGGCAGAGACAACATGAAAGTGCAACTATCCCTAGGTGGTTTTGGTAATTCATAACAACATATAGCTCATTGAGCTAATGCTATTCCAATGATTATTTCAGGAAAGCTCAATGATTGGCATGGCATGGATGTGAAAGTGGAACCCTCAAAATGCTAAGGACAAAGGATTGGCTCAAGCTCAAAAGCTCAAGACTCTTCATTTTATATTTTAGTGATCCAAGATCACATTGAGTCTTTAGGAAAAGCCAATACTATCAAGGAGGGATGAGGTGTTGCTTAATGAGCCTCTTGCTTCATGTGCTTAGTGATATGCTCCAAAACCCTCAACTACTTTCCCATATCCACATATGACCTAAACCCTAAGCCAAACTCGGTCCTACCGATTCTTCTATCCGGCGCCACCGAGTTTCACTTGTCATAAGCCACTGCCAAACCCTAGCAATTCGGTTCTACCGATAGGGATCTCGGTCTCACCGAGATGGGATTGCAAACTCTCTGTTTCCCTTTCGTAACTTTTCGGTCTCACCGAAAGAGCGAATCGGTCCCACCGAGATTGCAATGTAAATTCAGTGTTCCCCTTTGTAACTTTCGGTCTCACCGAAAGAGCAAATCGGTCCCACCGAGTTTGCCTGACCAACTCTCTGGTTAGCTAATTACCAAATTCGGTCTCACCAAGTTTGTGTAATCGGTCTCACCGAGATTACGTTATGCCCAAACCCTAACCATATCGGTCCTACCGAGTTGCATGTCAGTCCCACCAAAAATCTCTAACGGTCACTAGGTTTACATTTTCGGTCCGACCGAGCTTATTGATTCGGTCCCACCGAGATTGGAAAACTGTGTGTAACGGTTGGATTTTGTGTGGAGGCTATATATAACCCTCCACCTCCTCTTCATTCATGGAGAGAGCCATCAGAACACATACACAATTCCAACTCATATGTTCTGAGAGAGAAACACCTACTCATGTGTTGAGACCAAGATATTCCATTCCTACCATATGAATCTTGATCTCTAGCATTCCCAAGTTGCTTTCCACTCAAATCTTCTTTCCACCAAATCCAAATCCTATGAGAGAGAGTTGAGTGTTGGGGAGACTATCATTTGAAGCACAAGAGCAAGGAGTTCATTACCTACACACCATTTGTTACTTCTTGGAGAGTGGTGTCTCCTAGATTGGCTAGGTGTCACTTGGGAGCCTCCGACAAGATTGTGGAGTTGAACCAAGGAGTTTGTAAGGGCAAGGAGATCGCCTACTTCGTGAGATCTACCGCTAGTGAGGCAAGTCCTGTGTGGGCGATGGCCATGGTGGGATAGACAAGGTTGCTTCTTCGTGGACCCTTTGTGGGTGGTTGCTTCTCGTGGACCCTTCGTGGGTGGAGCCCTGTGTGGACTCGCGCAACCGTTACCCTTGGGTGGAGCCCTGTGTGGACTCTCGCAACCGTTACCCTTCGTGGGTTGAAGTCTCCATCAACGTGGATGTAGGATAGCACCACCTATCCGAACCAAGGAAAAACATCCGTGTCTCCAATTGCGTTTGAATTCTCCAAACCCTTCCCTTTACATTCTTGCAAGTTGCATGCTTTACTTTCCGCTGCCAATATACTCTTTGCATGCTTGCTTGAATTGTGTGATGATTGCTTGACTTGTCCTAAATAGCTAAAATCTGCCAAGAACTAAAATTGGGAAAAGGTTAAGTTTTTATTTGGTCAAGTAGTCTAATCACCCCCCTCTAGACATACTTTCGATCCTACAAGTGGTATCAGAGCTTTGGTCTCCATTTGCTTGATCTCCATAGCTTTTGGTGGTCATAGCCTTGGTTTCACAACCTAGGAGAGTATGGCGTCTAGCGAGGGAAATTATCACCGTAGAGGTCCTTACTTTGATGGTACTAATTTTGCTAGTTGGAAGCATAAAATGAAAATGCATATTCTTGGACATAACCCCGCCGTTTGGGCTATTGTGTGTGTTGGTTTGCAAGGTGACTTTTTGATGGGAGAGAACCAAACCGTGAAGCTACGCGGATGAGTTGAAGATGTTGCAATACAATGCTCAAGCTTGTGATATTCTCTTCAACGGATTGTGCCCCGAAGAATTCAACAAAATCAGCCGTCTTGAGAATGCAAAGGAAATTTGGGACACTTTGATTGATATGCACGAAGGTACCGACTCCGTCAAGGAATCCAAGTTGGATGTGCTTCAAAGCCAACTTGACAAGTTCAAGATGAAGGATGGTGAAGGTGTCGCTGAAATGTACTCTAGGCTTGCTCTCATCACAAATGAGATTGTCGGCTTAGGAAGTGAAGAGATGACCGATAGATTCATCATCAAGAAGATCCTAAGAGCCTTGGATGGAAAATGTGATACCGTGTGCACATTGATCCAAATGATGCCCAATTACAAAGATCTCAAGCCAACGGAGGTGATTGGAAGAATTGTTGCTCATGAGATGTCACTTAAGGATAAAGAGGAACTTCACAACAAATCAAGTGGTGCCTATAAAGCCTCATGTGAAGCCCCTACATCATCAAGTGAGAAACAAGACTTCAATGAAGAATTGAGCTTAATGGTGAAGAACTTCAACAAGTTCTACAAGAGTAGAAGCAAAGATAGAAGCTCCAAGTCAAGGTCCTACAATGACAAAAGATCTTCTAGTCGAGAGCAAAACTGTTACAACTGTGGAAGACCCGGACACTATTCCAATGAGTGTAGGGCTCCCTACAAGAGAAGAGAAGATTCTCCAAAAAGAAGAAGCAAAGGATCACCACCAAGAGAGAGAAGGAGTAGAGATGATCGTTATGAACGAAGATACTCAGGGAGAAGCAAGGATTCGGAAAGGAAGGAAAAATCATCAAGGAGCTATACAAGACGAAGACATCAAGCTCATGTTGGTGAATGGGTATCCGGCTCCGACTCCGACAGCCACTCCGAGAGAAGTTATCACTCCGACTCCGAAGATACTCAAGATGAAGGTGTTGCCGGTCTAGCACTTGTGTCAACCAACTCCTACGACATATTTGACTCACCAAATGAAGGAATTGGAAGATGCTTCATGGCCAAAGGTCCTAAGGTAACACACCCCGATTATGTTGATTTCAATAGTGATGAAGATGACTTGTTAGGTGATGATTTGCTTGGTGACAACTCTAGTGATGAATACTATGATGAAAGACCAATTAATCATGCTAATCAAGATAAAACGAGTGACAATGATAAGGAGAAGATTGAGGCTCTAACTAAAGAACTAAAAACTCTTAAGTTAGCTCATGACACTATCTTCGAAGATCACCGAGAACTTTTAAGAGCTCATGAGAAACTACGCTTTGAAAAGCTCAATCTTGAGCAAGAGCATGAGTTCTTAAAGGCAATCAATGATGATCTCCGCAAGAAAAGTTCTTCTTACATTGCCAAGCGTTTACTCTTATCCACTTACATGCCTCAAGTCAAGTCTAGTAACAAGAAAGATTCTTCCTCTAGTAGTAACAATGATCATGCTAAATCCAATATTGTTGCTTCTAGTAGTTCTCTTGATTCCACTAATGATTCTCTTAGCCAAGTTACACTTGAGCAATAAAATAGCTTATTGAAGGGAATTATAGAGAAAGGAGTGTACAAGAGCCTTGCCAGGAGTAAGCAATTCGAGGAAATTGTGCGCAAGCAAGGAATGCACCGGAAGAATCAAGGTGTTGGTTTTGAACGAAAGTTCAATGCCAATGGAGTTGAATGGGAAGAAGATCAATACCCCAAGACGAAGTTTGTCCCTCAACAAGAGAAGTATACTTCTTTCAAGGGGACACAAGCTCAAGATGATCTTCCACCACAAGACTACGAGCAAAAAGGCAAGGACAAGCTTCAAGAGGAAATTGATGCATTTGAAGAAGCTCCAAAGACCTTAGTCAAGTGGATTCCCAAGACTACTTCAAGTTCCACTTCATCAAGTACGACTACAACTCCAAGGATTCCCATCAAGATGATGTAGATCCAAAAGAAGAAGAACTAGAGAGTTCTTGAGGGTGACTCCGCCAACATACTTCACTCTTATCATTTTGGCAAGAACAAGTGCAATCAACTTCCACATCTTGCACTAGTTCAAGGAGTCACAAACCCTCTTGTTGGTAAGACAAGGGACAAGGTAACCTAAAAGTTTTCATGGACATCATCTTTTGTGTGCATCACTCTATGTCTATGGAATCCTTGTTTGTTCCTTGTGGGACTAACCCATGTAGGTATTGAAAGTGCAATTCACTCAAATGGATAGCTCCAAGTGATCTTCACAACATTGAGCATCCACATCTTCAACATCTACATGAAGTCATCATCGACAAAACCCAAGGTTAGTTCATCCCTCTTAGGGGGGATATCACATCTAGGGGGAGCTTTACTCTAAGACTTGAGCTAAAGCAACTCTAAAGATGTGAACAAAACAATGCTTTATGTAAAAGTGGTAACCCCACTTGAGCTTAAACGATGAGTATGACCTATGATCAAGTGTTCTCACTTGACTCCTAAGTCAATATACTCATATATAGATGACCTAGTCATCGCAAATTGCTTGATAGATGCTAGAATTGGTTGTGCATGCCTTGCCACATATTTCATTTGCCATCTTATTGTGTGAGCATGCTGGTTGCATATTTTACTCATTCGAGGACATCCACTTGTTGTTTTGATTGTTGGTTTTATCTTCTTTTGCCAAGTGGATGGACAAGAATGCCTAAGAACCTCCTCTAGCTATCTATGCTTTCTCGTCTCAAACTCTATTCATGTTGCATCACAAAATTTGATCAAGTCAGATTCGAACCACTCTGTGTGAGGAGCGCTCGGAGTCCCCGATTCGTCATAGACTTAAACTTCCAAAACCTCTTTATGATTCTCGGTCTGACCGATACCCACTTTCGGTCCTACCGAGATCATTAAGTTGATCTAGGTTTTCGATCTCGGTGCAACCGATTTGAACTTCGGTCACACCGAGTTTCAGTAACTGCACGCAGTTATGAATCTCGGTGCCACCGAGTTGTTCCACTCGGTCACACCGACAGGGTCGGGCTATATATAGTCACGGGCAAAATTTGGAAATTTCTCCGAACCCCTTCGCCCGCGCGATAGCCTGCTCTGCCAACGTGGTCTCCGGATCGTCTTCTCGCCGCCAGCCGCCTCCAGTCGCTGGTCTCCGTCGCCGTCAACGGGAATTCTGCCCCGCCGTTGCCGCCGTAGCGAGTCTCCGCCGAACTAGGGTATGGACTCGATCACAGTGCTATTCCCCGTCCAATTCCTAGCACATTGTGTTCTTCATGATTCTTGCCACGATTGAAACTTCTATCCAGTCAAAACGTTATAGATTAGGTTTGATTCGAAAATTCTAGGTTTAGGTTTCCGCCGAAACCATCTCGGACCCACCGAGTTGAAAAACTCGGTCCCACCGATTTGGCTTATGCCATTGCACAAGTGAGACTCGGTCTGACCGAGAATTACTTATCGGTGTGACCGATTTTTGAACTAGTGAAACCCTAGCAGTCTCGGTGCCACCGAACTGTGACTCGGTCCTACCGAGTTCACTAGTTTAGGTTCCAAAACTGCTTCGGTATCACCGAGTTTGAAAATCGGTAGATCCGAGATGATTTCAGTGGGAAACTAAAACTAAGTTTTTTGGATCATTCTTTTGCAAAAATCTCTGCATTTTGTGATGCTCATCCACTCATCTCATCTATAACCTATTCACAGGGTCAGCAGTCAGAGTTTGCAGCATGTCTGATCAAAGTGATAGCCAAACATGTCAGAGCAGCAGGTGCACATGAGTGAGGGCACTAGTCCCTCAAGTTCTTCAGATGAGGGCAGCAGGAGCACCCCTAGCAACTTGCCAAAGGCTGCCACGAGACAGAGGAAGAAGAGGACTTCAGACCGAAGATGAAGACTATGTGGCAGAGGAAGAGGCCACTTCCAAGAGAGTTGAGCCAGCTCAAGGCACAAAGCCAGGGCTGAAAATCAAAAGGCCAGCAGGCAGGCAGCCCATGTCAAAGGCAAGAGCTCTCAACTGAGAAGCCATCCCAAAGAGCCAGTTGCTGCTGAGGGAAAGAAAAGAAAGGAAAGGGTCAAGAAGACCGTAGCCAGAGTGCTAGGAAAGGCTTCCATCATGGAAGAGGAAGAGGAAGAAGAGGTAGCTGCACCAGCACCCAAGGCACCCAAGCTGATGGGTGATGCCATAAGATCAGGGGCTACTGCATCTAAGCCCAAAGCTGCCTCCAAGCCAAAACCAAAGAGGAATACAAGGAGCATTCCTGCAGCTGAGAAGAACAAGGCCCCAGTGCCTGAGACTGTTGCTGAAGAAGAGGATGAAGAGCAAGTTCTGAGAAAGCTCAAGCCCAAGATCCCAGACCACAACGATGCTCATCCTGTGGCTGAGGACATGAAGCTCAGGAGAGATTCAGGGCTGAGGAAGTGGAGAGAAGCAGACCCATATGCTTCAAGGAGAAGGACTGCCGTGGACTACAGGTTCACACCAAGGAGCAGCAAGATTTTTATGAGACAGTTTTGCTTGATAAGAAGCCCATAGTCTGTGACATGAGATGGGTCGACTGGACCTACATGAAGGAGAATGAGGGCACTACCCTGGAGTATATGACAGCTTTAGTGTGGAGTTGCTGACTTTGTTGGGCAGAAGCTCACAAAGTGGAACGAGGAGCTGATCATGCAGTTCTACTCCACAGCACATTTTTATTCAGATGGGAGGATCACATGGATGTCTGAGGGTACAAGGTACCAATCCACAGTTGCTGAGTGGGCACAGATCATTAATGCCCCAGAGGAGCATGATGATGACTTGGACATATATGCCAAGAAGAAGATGGACCATAACTCATGTCCAATATGTACAAGGAAATTCCCAATGAGGCACTTGACACGTTCAAATTTGGCTCAGTGCACTACCTTCTGTCAGGACTGCCAACGATCAATTGGATTTGAGGCACACCTTATTGCCCAAGTCTGGAGATCACAAGATGATCAGAGGCCATGCTATCAACTTGCTACATGTATTTGATGTGCCTCAGAAGTTCAAGGTGATGAGCCTCATAGTGGAAACTATCAAAAGGACTGCAGCAGATCAGAAGAGGAGTTGCGGATATGCCCCTCAGATCCAGGAGCTCATTAACTCCAAGATGGGCACGGGCATATATTTATTGGACAAGGAACACCTGCCCATCCGTCCAGATTTTGAGGACAATCAAGTTGTCATGACTGAAAATGAACCATCGATCTGCCCAAGCAGCAAAGAAGGAGAAGGCAAGGAAGGAGAAAGCTGCCAAGATGCCAACTCAAGAGGAGGCATCTGAGTATTTCTTGAAGACCAAACAAGAGCAGCTTGGTTACCTGATTGCATCCACCCTGCGGATTGAGAAAGGACTAGCCACCCTAACTCAAAACCAGGCAAGCCTAGAGAGAATCATGGAACAAAAGTTCTATGACTTGGATGTCAAGGTAACGGAGATTCAGACTGCAGTGGAGCAGCTCCAAGATGATATGCAGGAGAGGAGAGGCAGGACTACCACTCATGCCTTTGCCAGAGTGCCAGAGGTCCAGGTCGTCTGCCGTGCCAGTTGCTGACACAAGAGCCACCACCTCAGCACCCACAGCCTCAGTTCCACCAGCTCCAGCATCTACTTCAGCTCCAACTCCAGCGTCTACTTCAGAGTCTACCGAAGCCTTCGTCCTTGGAGTGATCCGGACTCCACCACCACCAGAAGATCAAGCCTGAGCGTCGATCTATGCTATGCATTTTCTAGGAACTTTTTGGTAACTTGTTGCCAAAGGGGGAGAAGATGTATAGATCATAGGCTTCGAGAGAGAGAGTGTTGCTTTTCTCTCTTGCTTTATTTGGTGGTTTGAAACTTGTTTGCTTTTGAGTGCTTGAGATACTACGTCATTATTTGTGAGACATTGATGATCATGTGTTTGATCATAAGCTACACTTAATGCTTGAATGCTATTATCTTATCTATCTTATGTGATCATTCACTATTCTTGGTGATGAGTGCATGTATTTCATTCTTATCATTTTAAGCGCTCCACCAAGATGTATGTGACATGGAAGAGTAACCCATGACTCTAACTCCTTGTGCATTTGCAGTCCAAAGCAAATTTTAAATATGCACAAATTTAGGGGGAGCTCTTACTTATCATACTTCTCAAAGCGACGATATATTTCATGCTTATTATCATTTGTCGAAGCTTTGATCTATATGTTGTCATCAATTACCAAAAAGGGGGAGATTGAAAGTGCAACTATCCCTAGGTGGTTTTGGTAATTCATAACAACATATAGCTCATTGAGCTAATGCTATTCCAAGATTATTTCAGGAAAGCTCAATGATTGGCATGGCATGGATGTGAAAGTGGAACCCTCAAAATGCTAAGGACAAAGGATTGGCTCAAGCTCAAAAGCTCAAGACTCTTCATTTTATATTTTAGTGATCCAAGATCACATTGAGTCTTTAGGAAAAGCCAATACTATCAAGGAGGGATGAGGTGTTGCTTAATGAGCCTCTTGCTTCATGTGCTTAGTGATATGCTCCAAAACCCTCAACTACTTTCCCATATCCACATGACCTAAACCCTAAGCCAAACTCGGTCCTACCGATTCTTCCTATCCGGCGCCACCGAGTTTCACTTGTCATAAGCCACTGCCAAACCCTAGCAATTCGGTTCTACCGATAGGGATCTCGGTCTCACCGAGATGGGATTGCAAACTCTCTGTTTCCCTTTCGTAACTTTTCGGTCTCACCGAAAGAGCGAATCGGTCCCACCGAGATTGCAATGTAAATCAGTGTTCCTTTGTAACTTTTCGGTCTCACCGAAAGAGCATCGGTCCCACCGAGTTTGCCTGACCAACTCTCTGGTTAGCTAATTACCAAATTCGGTCTCACCGAGTTTGTGTAATCGGTCTCACCGAGATTACGTTATGCCCAAACCCTAACCATATCGGTCCTACCGAGTTGCATGTCAGTCCCACCGAAAATCTCTAACGGTCACTAGGTTTACATTTTCGGTCCGACCGAGTTTGTTGATTCGGTCCCACCGAGATTGGAAAACTGTGTGTAACGGTTGGATTTTGTGTGGAGGCTATATATACCCCTCCACCTCCTCTTCATTCGGAGAGAGAGAGCCATCAGAACACACACACCATTCCAACTCATATGTTCTGAGAGAGAACCACCTACTCATGTGTTGAGACCAAGACATTCCATTCCTACCATATGAATCTTGATCTCTAGCCTTCCCAAGTTGCTTTCCACTCAAATCTTCTTTCCACCAAATCCAAATCCTATGAGAGAGAGTTGAGTGTTGGGGAGACTATCATTTGAAGCACAAGAGCAAGGAGTTCATTACCTACACACCATTTGTTACTTCTTGGAGAGTGGTGTCTCCTAGATTGGCTAGGTGTCACTTGGGAGCCTCCGACAAGATTGTGGAGTTGAACCAAGGAGTTTGTAAGGGCAAGGAGATCGCCTACTTTCGTGAAGATCTACCGCTAGTGAGGCAAGTCCTTCGTGGGCGATGGCCATGGTGGGATAGACAAGGTTGCTTCTTCGTGGACCCTTTGTGGGTGGTTGCTTCTTCGTGGACCCTTCGTGGGTGGAGCCCTCCGTGGACTCGCGCAACTTACCCTTCGTGGGTGGAGCCCTCCGTGGACTCGCGCAACCGTTACCCTTCGTGGGTTGAAGTCTCCATCAACGTGGATGTAGGATAGCACCACCTATCCGAACCACGGGAAAAACATCCGTGTCTCCAATTGCGTTTGAATTCTCCAAACCCTTCCCTTTACATTCTTGCAAGTTGCATGCTTTACTTTCCGCTGCCAATATACTCTTTGCATGCTTGCTTGAATTGTGTGATGATTGCTTGACTTGTCCTAAATAGCTAAAATCTGCCAAGAACTAAAATTGGGAAAAGGTTAAGTTTTATTTGGTCAAGTAGTCTAATCACCCCCCCTCTAGACATACTTTCGATCCTACACGATGCTACGATGATGATCAAGGTGTCGCGCTGGTGACGATGGTGATCATGACGATGCTTCGAAGATGGAGATCACAAGCACAAGATGATGATGGCCATATCATATCACTTATATTGATTGCATGTGATGTTTATCTTTTTATGCATCTTATCTTGCTTTGATTGACGGTAGCATTTTAAGATGATCTCTCACTAATTATCAAGAAGTGTTCTCCCTGAGTATGCACCGTTGCGAAAGTTCTTCGTGCTGAGACACCACGTGATGATCGGGTGTGATAGGCTCTACGTTCAAATACAACGGGTGCAAAACAGTTGCACACGCAGAATACTCAGGTTATACTTGACGAGCCAAGCATATACAGATATGGCCTCGGAACACGGAGACCGACAGGTCGAGCGTGAATCATATAGTAGATATGATCAACATAGTGATGTTCACCATGAAACTACTCCATCTCACGTGATGATCGGACATGGTTTAGTTGATTTGGATCACGTAATCACTTAGATGATTAGAGGGATGTCTATCTAAGTGGGAGTTCTTAAGTAATATGATTAATTGAACTTAAATTTATCATGAACTTAGTACCTGATAGTATTTTGCTTGTCTATGTTGTTGTAGATAGATGGCCGTGCTGTTGTTCCATTGAATTTTAATGCGTTCCTTGAGAAAGCAAAGTTGAAAGATGATGGTAGCAATTACACGGACTGGGTCCATAACTTGAGGATTATCCTCATTGCTGCACAGAAGAATTACGTCCTGGAAGCACCGCTGGGTGCCAGGCCTGCTGCAGGAGCACCAGATGTTATGAACGTCTGGCAGAGCAAAGCTGATGACTACTCGATAGTTCAGTGTGCCATGCTTTACGGCTTAGAATCGGGACTTCAACGACGTTTTGAACGTCATGGAGCATATGAGATGTTCCAGGAGTTGAAGTTAATATTTCAAGCAAATGCCCGGATTGAGAGATATGAAGTCTCCAATAAGTTCTATAGCTGCAAGATGGAGGAGAACAGTTCTGTCAGTGAGCATATACTCAAAATGTCTGGGTATAATAATCACTTGATTCAATTGGGAGTTAATCTTCCAGATGATTGCGTCATTGACAGAATTCTCCAATCACTGCCACCAAGCTACAAGAGCTTCGTGATGAACTATAATATGAAAGGGATGAATAAGACTATTCCCGAGCTCTTCGCAATGCTGAAAGCTGCGGAGGTAGAAATCAAGAGGAGCATCAAGTGTTGATGGTCAACAAGACCACTAGTTTCAAGAAAAGGGCAAAGGGAAGAAGAAGGGGAACTTCAAAAAGAACAGCAAGCAAGTTGCTGCTCAAGAGAAGAAACCCAAATCTGGACCTAAGCCTGAAACTGAGTGCTTCTACTGCAAGCAGACTGGTCACTGGAAGCGGAACTGCCAAGTATTTGGCGGATAAGAAGGATGGCAAGGTGAACAAAGGTATATGTGATATACATGTTATTGATGTGTACCTTACTAATGCTCGCAGTAGCACCTGGGTATTTGATACTGGTTCTATTGCTAACATTTGCAACTCGAAACAGGGACTACGGATTAAGCGAAGATTGGCTAAGGACGAGGTGACGAATGCGCGTGGGAAATGGTTCCAAAGTCGATGTGATCGCGGTCGGCACGCTACCTCTACATCTACCTTCGGGATTAGTATTAGACCTAAATAATTGTTATTTGGTGCCAGCGTTGAGCATGAACATTATATCTGGATCTTGTTTGATGCGAGATGGTTATTCATTTAAATCAGAGAATAATGGTTGTTCTATTTATATGAGTAATATCTTTTATGGTCATGCACCCTTGAAGAGTGGTCTATTCTTATTGAATCTCGATAGTAGTAACACACATATTCATAATGTTGAAGCCAAAAGATGCAGAGTTGATAATGATAGTGCAACTTATTTGTGGCACTGCCGTTTAGGTCATATCGGTGTAAAGCGCATGAAGAAACTCCATACTGTGGACTTTTGGAACCACTTGATTATGAATCACTTGGTACTTGCGAACCGTGCCTCATGGGCAAGATGACTAAAAACGCCGTTCTCCGGTACTATGGAGAGAGCAACAGATTTGTTGGAAATCATACATACAGATGTATGTGGTCCGATGAATGTTGAGGCTCGTGGCGGATATCGTTATTTTCTCACCTTCACAGATGATTAAGCAGATATGGGTATATCTACTTAATGAAACATAAGTCTGAACATTTGAAAAGTTCAAAGAATTTCAGAGTGAAGTTGAAAATCATCGTAACAAGAAAATAAAGTTTCTACGATCTGATCGTGGAGGAGAATATTTGAGTTACGAGTTTGGTGTACATTTGAAACAATGCGGAATAGTTTCGCAACTCACGCCACCCGGAACACCACAGCGTAATGGTGTGTCCGAACGTCGTAATCGTACTTTACTAGATATGGTGCGATCTATGATGTCTCTTACTGATTTACCGATCGTTTTGGGGTTATGCTTTGGAGACCGCTGCATTCACGTTAAATAGGGCACCATCTAAATCCGTTGAGACGACTTATGAACTGTGGTTTGGCAAGAAACAAGTTGTCGTTTCTAAAGTTTGGGGCTGCGAATGCTTATGTGAAAAAGCTTCAACCTGATAAGCTCGAACCCAAATCGGAGAAATGTGTCTTCATAGGATATCCAAAAGGAAACTATTGGATACACCTTCTATCACAGATCCGAAGGCAAGACTTTTGTTGCTAAATTCGGAAACTTTCTAGAGAAGGAGTTTCTCTCGAAAGAAGTGAGTGGGAGGAAAGTAGAACTTGATGAGGTAACTGTACCTGCTCCCTTATTGGAAAGTAGTACATCACAGAAACCGGTTTCTGTGACACCTACACCAATTAGTGAGGAAGCTAATGATGATGATCATGAAACTTCAGAACAAGAAACTACTGAACCTCGTAGATCAACCAGAGTAAGATCCGCACCAGAGTGGTACGGTAATCCTGTTCTGGAAGTCATGCTACTAGATCATGATGAACCTACGAACTATGGAGAAGCGATGGTGAGCCCAGATTCTGCAAAATGGCTTGAAGCCATGAAATCTGAGATGGGATCCATGTATGAGAACAAAGTGTGGACTTTGGTTGACTTGCCAAAGATCGGCAAGCAATTGAGAATAAATGGATCTTCAAGAAGAAGACTGACGCTGACGGTAATGTTACTGTCTACAAAGCTCGACTTGTCGCAAAAGGTTTTCGACAAGTTCAAGGGATTGACTACGATGAGACCTTCTCACCCGTAGCGATGCTTAAGTCTGTCCGAATCATGTTAGCAATTGCCGCATTTTATGATTATGAAATTTGGCAGATGGATGTCAAAACTGCATTCCTGAATGGATTTCTGGAAGAAGAGTTGTATATGATGCAACCGGAAGGTTTTGTCGATCCAAAGGGAGCTAACAAAGTGTGCAAGCTCCAGCGATCCATTTATGGACTGGTGCAAGCCTCTCGGAGTTGGAATAAACGTTTGATAGTGTGATCAAAGCATTTGGTTTTATACAGACTTTTGGAGAAGCCTGTATTTACAAGAAAGTGAGTGGGAGCTCTGTAGCATTTCTGATATTATATGTAATGACATATTACTGATCGGAAATGATATAGAATTTCTGGATAGCATAAAGGGATACTTGAATAAGAGTTTTTCAATGAAAGACCTCGGTGAAGCTGCTTACATATTGGGCATTA
>NC_053028.1:278197615-278211118 GCF_003073215.2 Triticum urartu
CCAACACACACGGAGAGGGATGTGGTGCGATGAATGATCATATCAATCTTGGAACCACTTCCAACACACATCGTCACTTCACCCTTAACTAGTCTCTGTTTATTCTGCAACTCCCGTTTCCGAGTTACTAATCTTAGCAACTGAACTAGTATCAAATACTAAGGGTTTGCTATAAACACTAGTTAAAGTACACATCAATAACATGTATATCAAATATACTTATGTTCACTTTGCCATCCTTCTTATCTGCCAACACTTGGGGTAGTTCCGCTTCCAGTGACCAGTCCCTTTGCATGTAGAAGCACTTAGTCTCAGGCTTAGGACCAGACTTGGGCTTCTTCACTTGAGCAGCAACTAGCTTGATGTTCTCCTTGAAGTTCCCCTTCTTCCCTCTGCCCTTTTCTTGAAACTAGTGATCTTGTCAACCATCAACACTTGATGTTTTTCTTGATTTCTACCTTCGTTGATTTCAGCATCACGAAGAGCTGGGAATTGTTTCGTTATCCTTGCATATTATAGTTCATCACGAAGTTCTACTAACTTGTGATGGTGACTAGAGAATTCTGTCAATCACTATCTTATCTGGAGATTAACTCCCACTTGATTCAAGCGATTGTAGTACCCAGACAATCTGAGCACATGCTCATTGCTTGAGCTATTCTCCTCCATCTTTTAGCTATAGAACTTGTTGGAGACTTCATATTTCTCAACTCGGGTATTTGCTTGAAATATTAACTTCAACTCCTGGAACATCTCATATGGTCCATGACGTTTAAAACGTCTTTGAAGTCCCGATTCTAAGCCATTAAGCATGGTGCACTAAACTATCAAGTAGTCATCATATTGAGCTAGCCAAACATTCATAATGTCTACATCTGCTCCTGCAATAGGTCTGTCACCTAGCGGTGCATCAAGGACACAATTCTTCTGTGCAGCAATGAGGATAAACCTCAGATCACGGATCCAATCCGCATCATTGCTACTAACATCTTTCAACACAATTTTCTCTAGGAACATATCAAAATAAACATATGAAAGCAACAACGCGAGCTATTGATCTACAACATAGATATGCTAATACTACCAGGACTAAGTTCATGATAAATTAAAGTTCAATTAATCATATTACTTAAGAACTCCCACTTAGATAGACATCCCTCAAATCGTCTAAGTGATTACGTGATCCAAATCAACTAAACCATGTCCGATCATCACGTGAGATGGAGTAGTTTCATTGGTGAACATCACTATGTTGATCATATCTACTATATGATTCACGCTCGACCTTTCGGTCTCCGTGTTCCGAGGCCATATCTGTATATGCTTGGCTCGTCAAGTATAACCTGAGTATTCCGCGTGTGCAACTGTTTTGCACCCGTTGTATTTGAACGTAGAACCTATCACACCCGATCATCACGTGGTGTCTCAGCACGAAGAACTTTCGCAACGGTGCATACTCAGGGAGAACACTTCTTGATAATTAGTGAGAGATCATCTTAAGATGCTACCGTCAAACTAAGCAAAATAAGATGTACAAAAGATAAACATCATATGCAATCAAAATATGTGACATGATATGGCCATCATCATCTTACGCCTTTGATCTCCATCTCCAAAGTACTGTCATGATCTCTATCGTCACTGGCATGACACCATGATCTCCATCATCTTGATCTATATCAATGTGTCGTCACACGGTCGTCTCGCCAACTATTGGTCTTGCAAGTATTGCTATCGCATAGCGATAAAGTAAAGCAATTATTTGGCGCTTGCATCTTATGCAATAAAGAGACAACCATAAGGCTTTTGCCAGTTGCCGATAAATTTAACAAAACATGATCATCTCATGCAACAACTTATATCTCATCACGATTTGACCATATCACATCACAACATGCCCTGCAAAAACAAGTTAGACGTCCTCTACTTTGTTGTTGCAAGTTTTACGTGGCTGCTATGGGCTTAAGTAAGAACCAATCTCACCTACGCATCAAAACCACAAGGATAGTTTGTCAATTTGACTCCGTTTTAACCTTCGCAAGGACCGGGCGTAGCCACACTTGGTTCAACTAAAGTTGGAGAAACTATCACCCACAAGCCACCTCTGTGCAAAGCACGTCGGGAGAACCGGTCTCACGTAAGCGTACGCGTAATGTTAGTCTGGGCCGCTTCATCCAACAATACCGCCGAACCAAAGTATGACATGCTGGTAGGCAGTATGATTTATATCGCCCACAACTCACTTGTGTTCTACTCGTGCATATAACATCAACATATAAAACCTAGGCTCGGATGCCACTGTTGGGTTTCGTAGTAATTTCAAAAAAATTCCTACGCTCACGCAAGATCATGTGATGCATAGCGACGAGATGGGAGAGTGTTGTCTACGTACCCACGCAGACCGACTGCGGAAGCGTTGACGCAACGTAGAGGAAGTAGTCGTACGTCTTCTCGATCCGACCGATCAAGCACCGAAACTACGGCACCTCCGAGTTCCAGCACACGTTCAGCTCGATGACGATCCCCGGACTCCGATCCAGCAAAGTGTCGGGGAAGAGTTTCGTCAGCACGACGGCGTGGTGACAATCTTGATGCACTACAGCAGCAGGTCTTCGCCTAAACTCCGCTACAGTATTATCGAGGAATATGGTGGCTGGGGGCACCGCACACGGCTAAGGAATAGATCACGTGGATCAACTTGTGTGTTCTAGGGTGCCTCTGCCTCAGTATATAAAGGACTAGAGGGGGGAGGCTGGCCGGCCAAGGTGTGGCGCGCCAGGAGAGTCCTACTCCCTCTGGGAGTAGGATTCGCCCCCCCCCCAATCCTAGTTGGAATAGGACTCGCGGAGGGGGAAAAGAGAGAGAGGGGGCCGGCCACCTCTCCTAGTCCTAATAGGACTAGGGGAAGGGGGAGGCGCGCAGCCCATGTAGGGCTGCCTCTTCTTTTTTCCACTAAGGCCCATCATGGCCCATTTAGCTCCCGGGGGGTTCCGGTAACCTTCCCGGTACTCCGGTAAAATCCCGATTTCACCCGGAACACTTCCGATATCCAAACATAGGCTTCTAATATATCAATATTTACGTCTCGACCATTTCGAGACTCCTCGTCATGTCCGTGATCACATCCGGGACTCCGAACAACCTTCGGTACATCAAAATGCATAATATAACTGTCATCGTAACCTTAAGCCTGCGGACCCTACGGGTTCGAGAACAATGTAGACATGACCGAGACATGTCTCTGGTCAATAACCAATAGTGGGACCTGGATGCCCATATTGGCTCCTACATATTCTATGAAGATCTTTATCGGTCAGACTGCATAACAACATATGTTGTTCCCTTTGTCATCGGTATGTTACTTGCCCGAGATTCGATCGTCGGTATCCAATACCTAGTTCAATCTCGTTACTGGCAAGTCTCTTTACTCGTTCTGTAATACATCATCCCACAATTAACTCATTAGTTGCAATGCTTGAAAGGCTTAAGTGATGTGCATTACCGAGAGGGCCTAGAGATACCTCTCCGACAATCGGAGTGACAAAACCTAATCTCGAAATACGCCAACCCAACATGTACCTTTGGAGACACCTGTAGTACTCCTTTATAATCACCCAGTTACGTTGTGATGTTTGGTAGTACCCAAAGTGTTCCTCCGGTAAACGGGAGTTGCATAATCTCATAGTTACAGGAACATGTATAAGTCATGAAGAAAGCAATAGCAACATACTAAACGATCGGGTGCTAAGCTAATGGAATGGGTCATGTCAATCAGATCATTCACTTAATGATGTGATCCCGTTAATCAAATAACAACTCATTGTTCATGGTTAGGAAACATAACCATCTTTGATTAACGAGCTAGTCAAGTAGAGGCATACTAGTGACACTTTGTTTGTCTATGTATTCACACATGTATTATGTTTCCGGTTAATACAATTCTAGCATGAATAATAAACATTTATCATGATATAAGGAAATAAATAATAACTTTATTATTGCCTCTAGGGCATATTTCCTTCACCGGAATCGTCAATGGTTCTGGACCGCGGCAGGCGAACTCCTGCCAAGAGGAGCAAGCCTATTGAGCCGGCGTCCTCCGTCCAACCGGAGGCGCCGGACAATCTGCTGGAGGTTCTTAAGGGCGCCTCCATCGACGAGGAGCACCGTACCATCATGAGTACGGTGGTCCAGAAGGTTCGGTCCTCCAAAAGCGGACTTACTGAAGCTTGTGCTAGCCTTCTAACAGGCTTCGAGGGAAGTAGAAATATGTAAAAATATTACCGCATAGACAGTAGCCCCTGATGCTCTGTTTGGCGTTCGGAAAGAAAAGCCGAATAGAGGATCTATTAAATATCGTAGGAGTCTAACTAAAAAGGAGTCAATATACGTATGCAGGCTTCGCTGCTGGCCACCGCCGCACTGACTACGAAGGTGGGTGCCCTGAAGCAGGGCCTCGAGCGGACCGAGCAAGAGCTCGGCCTTGCCAAACGGCAGCTCGAGGAGAAAGAAGGTAAGAGATACCTTATAGAAAAAATGCCTATAAGAAGATGCAATTGCAAAAAATGACAGGAATATACTGCTTATTGTAGGGGCCACAACTGAGGTGGCGACCCTCAAGCAGGCGCTGTCCGAGGCCGAGAAGAGAGCGGCCACGGAGCGCACCGAGCGGGAGAAATTTGAGGCGCAGGTCGGCGAGGTGCAGCAAGAGCTTCAGGCTCTCATGAAAAAACATGAGAGTTTGGAGCTCGACTCAAAGACGCGAGCGTCCGAGCTTGGTGCGGCCCTTAAAACTGCCAAATCTGCCAAGGCCGAAGCCAGAAGGCCCTCCAAGAATTGGATGCGGTGAAAAAGATAGCGGCGGGTAAGGCCTTCTCTATGCAAAGCAAACATATAAAAGTAAACTACTTGTTACTTACTCGAATCCGGAGCTCTCCAGGGGCATTCGCAGATCTTCCCCACAGCGTATCCGATGCCGCCGCATTCTACCGAGCCGAGGAAGGCAGCTCGTCGGAGAAGGTGTTCTGGTCTCAGTACGCTGAGGCCGGACACCCCGTGCCCTTGAGCGACCAGCTGAAGCAGCTGGTCGAGCTCCACAAGGCGGCCGAACAGGCCCTGACGGGCTTCATAGTTCAGCTGTGGCCAGGAAAGGCCCTACCTGGGAGCTACTTCAGACTGGTGCGGCGGCTGGTGGAGGCTTGTCCAAGGCTCGAGGTCATCAAGCGCTCCGTCTGCATCGAAGGTGCCCGTAGGGCCCTTGCCCGTGCAAAGGTGCACTGGGGTAAGCTGGACGGTGAGAAGCTTGTGAGGGACGGGCCGCCGTCGGGGAAGGAGCATCGCAAGCCCGAGAACTATTACAAGGATGTTCTGGCCGGTGCCCGCCTTATGGCAGATGAATGCACCAAGGATGTAATTTTTGAATGAACTCGCTCGTGTTATCCTGTGCACTGAAAACTTGTTCATATGTGCTAAGCAATGCTTGAATTTAAAATATTACTTTCTGCGCGGCCGTTTATCAAAAAATTGAGAGATGGCCAGTCGTCGGCTTCTACCCCCATGCCACTAGTGCTGGGGTGTTCGGGATAAACCTGAGCGCTCTTTTTCCCATGATTGGGTCCGTCGAGGGAGGCGCTCAGCACAACGAACAAGGCAATTGGACTATAATGCTTGAACACTCTCACTTAGCCATAGAACTCTATAATTTTAAATTTCGGCGAAGCCCCTAGTATTCGGAAGACCGAGTTCGGGGCGCTATCCACGCCTTGGCCGGACAAAGCCGGTTCCTCACTTGAAGCGGCATAAGTCTTTAAGGTCTCAAAAAACCTCTCGAACAGTGACCGGTCTCTCGCCTCATCATGACAGTCAGTTTTAGCTTTCTCTACTGAGGTGCTCAGCCCAGCTCAACTGGGGCACAATCGCAGTAGTTCTCCTAGTGCTACCTTAGCCGATATAGCGGAACGTAAGGCACCAAAACATAGGAGCCGGGCAAACCCAACTATTGACCCAAATCATGATTCGGAGCCGATGCATATAGTGTTATAAGTTCGGGGTGCCGCACTTGTGAAAGTGTACGGACTTCTCACGCCATATTGATGGGTACTGAAGCCCCTGGCGTATTTTTGCCGTACCACAGTGTACGGATGCAACATGTTATTGATAAACATATATATAAAAATAGGATAATGCAAAAAATAGACAAAACGCTATGCATTGTTTATAGAAAGGCTGCTATGAAAGCGGAACGATACAAATAGTGCGATAAGCAAAAGAAATTGGACTATTTAACATGTCCTGGCCAGGGGCAGGCCGCGGAATTGTATTAAAAAACAGGTATACTGCTCGCAATAGAGACCACCTGGGAGTTCCATAATGCGGCGTGGCTTGTCTGCTTTCCTGGATCTTGCATCGTTTGTGTGGCAGTTGAATTGCTGAACGGGTCATCCGAAGTATGGACTCCTGAGAGTAAGAGAAAAAAAGAAAAAAAAAAGGAATCCGGCAGCCCCTGGTGCGGTTTAAGCCGTATTTCGGGCGTGCCGTGATAGTGCCCCTTCCCCTGTGCCCATGGTATTTCAATAGCGTAGTTAGGTACACGAAGCATTGGTTTCGCTATATCGCGAGGGCTAGGGTTGGGGCCGCATTGCTACGCTAGCTCAGAACATGCCAGGCGGTCTTGTTGTAGGGTACTCCGGGCGCGCTTTACAGTGTCCGTCGTTTTGAAGGCCGAACTGGAGAATTGCCTAGAGAGGCTGCTTTGTACTTCTGCTGCGAGCGCTGCCGTGTGCTCCTCCGTTCGGAGGGAGCGTTCGGTGTTCCCATTGAGCGTGATTACTCCTCTAGGGCCTGGCATCTTGAGATTGAGGTATGCATAGTGCGGTACCGCGTTGAATTTTGCGAATGCGGTTCGCCCGAGCAGTGCGTTATAGCCACTACGGAACGGGACTATGTCGAAGACCACTTCGGAAGTTATCCGGAGATGCGAAGACCACTTCCAGTGTGACTGAGCCTGTACAGTTGGCTTCTACACCTGGTATGACGGCTTTAAGGTCGTTTTGGTGGGCTTGATCTTCGAGGGATCTATGCCCATTTTTCGCACTGTATCCTGGTAAAGCAGGTTTAGGCTGCTGCCGCCGTCCATGAGGACTCTTGTGAGATGAAATCCGTCAATGATTGGGTCTAGAACCAATGCGGCGAAGCCGCCGTGACGGATGCTAGTGGGGTGGTCCCTTCGATCAAAGGTGATCGGGCAGGAAGACCATGGGTTGAACTTTGGGGCGACTGGCTCCATCGCATATACGTCCCGTAACGCACGCTTCCGCTCCCTCTTGGGGATGTGGGTTGCATATATCATGTTCACCGTCCGCACTTGCGGGGGAAGTCCCTTCTTTCCACCGTTGTTCGGCGGCCTGAGATCCTCTTCGTTGTCGCTGTACAGCTCCTTGTCTTTGTTTTCGGCTCTTAACTTGCCTGCCTGCTTGAACACCCAACCATCCCTGTTGGTGTGATTGGCTGGCTTTTCGGGGGTGCCATGTATCTGGCACAAGCGGTCGGGCATTCGGTCCAAACTGGACGGGCCCTGAGTATTTCTTTTGAATGGCTTTTTCCGTTGACCGGATTTGTAGCCTCGGAATCCGGCATTAACTGCCGTATCCTCGTTGTTGTCGCTGTTAACACGGAGCTTTTGTTTGTTCCGACGTGACCTGTCGCTTTTGTCCTTGGTATTCGAATTACCAGGGTTCTTGGTTAAATTGTTGCTGCGAGCTAGCCAGCTGTCTTCTCCCGCGCAAAAGGGGGTCATGAGTGTCGTGAGGGCTGCCATAGATTTCGGCTTTTCCTGTCCCAGGTGCCGGGCAAGCCACTCGTCACGGATATTATGCTTGAAGGCCGCTAAGGCCTCTGCATCCGGACAGTCGACTATCTGGTTTTTCTTTGTTAGGAACCATGTCCAGAATTTCCTGGCCGATTCCTCTGGCTGCTGAATTATGTGGCTTAGGTCATCGGCGTCCTGTGGTCGCACATAAGTGCCCTGAAAGTTGTCAAGGAATGTGGCTTCCAGGTCCTCCCAAGAACCGATTGAGTCTGCTGGCAAGCTGTTAAGCCAATGCCGGGACGGTCCCTTAAGTTTGAGTGGGAGGTATTTGATGGCGTGTAGATCATCACCGCGGGCCATGTGGATATGAAGGAGATAATCCTCGATCCATACCGCAGGATCTGTTGTGCCATCGTACGATTCGATGTTTACGGGTTTGAAGCCCTCAGGGATTTTATGATCCATTACTTCATCTGTGAAGCATAGTGGGTGTGCGGCGCCTCTTTATTGGGCTATATCACGACGCGGATCAAAGGAGCTTTGTTTGTTGAGTTCGGCCCGGCCGGATTTATTGCATCCGGAGTGACAATCACTGTCACGTGCCGTGGGGCGCCTGCACGATCCGTAGATCGATCTTGTTTGCCTTGCCTTATCCTCCAGTATGTCGCGCAGGTCAGGCGCATTTTCCCGTGCCTTAGTATGCTTGACGCGGCGTCGGGGCATGGCTTGAGTGGAGGGCCAAGAGGCCTCTCTGTCATGGCCACGAGGTGGCCGGTCGGCCATGTCATGCGCTGGTGATGTAGGTGCTTCCTCCTCTAGTCGGGGTAGCAGCCTGCGCTTTGGGTAACTCTTGGAGGGGCGTTCGAGTTCATACTCTTCGGCCGCAAGGACTTCAGTCCATCTGTCAGCTAGCAAATCCTGATCAGCTCTAAGCTGTGGCTGCTTTTTCTTGAGGCTGCCTGCCGTGGCCACAAGCCTGCGTTTAAAGCGCTCTTGTTCGACGAGATCCTCTGGCACGACGAACTCGTCGTCGTCGAGGCTTGCCTCATCTTTGGAGGGAGGCGTATAATTATCATCCTCAACCTCTTGGTCCGCCGCCCTCTCATGAGGGCTGGCTTCTCTGTCCTCCTGTGCTGAATCTTGCTGGAAGGGGTGTTCTTCGGCGCTATCCGGAGTAGTATTATCTCCCGTGCCGGAATCACCGTTTTTGCTTTGGCGGGATTTAGAGCGGCGCCGCTGACGCCGGCGCTTGGGCTGTTTCTTAGAGGTATCGTATCCCGCTGTTCCATCGCCATCTCCATCCTTTGGAGTGTCCACCATATATATATATCATATGACGAGGTGGCCTTCCAGCGCCCTACAGGTGCTAGTTCTTGTTCGTCTCCTGCATCGTCGTCCATGCCGTCGATGTCTTCGGAGTCGAAGTCAAGCATGTCGGTTAAGTCATCGACAGTGGCTACGAAGTGGGTGGTGGGTGGGTTTTGAATTTTTTCATCGTCCGTATCCCAACCTTGCTGACCGTAGTCCGGCCAGGCTCTCCTGATAAAGAGAGAGACTTTAGAGAATTCAGGATGTCGCCGAAGGGCGAGTGCTGAAAGATATCCGCGGCGGTGAACCCCATTATCGCGCCCAATCGGATTCGATCGGCAGGGGCGCGGGGGGCTCGGAGTTCGGAGAGGAATCCGGCTCCTTGGAGTCACGGGCCATGCGGAGTGCGGGGCTGGAGTTCGGCTCGATCGCCTCTGAGATCGCAGCCCCTGAGGCAGCGTCCAACCGCTGATCCTCGATCGGCGCAGTAGGCTCCGAATCAATGGTCGGAACCGATGCATGTGCGGCCTCCAAGGCGCTGTTCGGCGGCAGAGCTATATCATGCCCATCGAGACAGTGCGGCGCGCTTGGCTGTGGCTCGAATCCGTCGAATATCAAGTCCCCGTGGATGTCAGCCGTGTAGTTTAGACTTCCAAACCTGACCTGATGTCCAGGGGCGTAGCTTTCAATCTGCTCAAGGTGGCCAAGCGAATTGGCCCATAGTGCGAAGCCGCCGAAGACAAAGATCTGTCCGGGGAGAAAAGTCACACCCTGGACTGCATCGTTGTTGATGATCGAAGGAGCCATCGGGCCTAAAAGCGACGACACAGAGGAACTCTCAATGAAAGCACCAATGTCGGTGTCAAAACCGGCGGATCTCGGGTAGGGGGTCCCGAACTATGCGTCTAGGCCGGATGGTAACAGTAGGCAAGGAACACGATGTTTTACCCAGGTTCAGGCCCTCTTGATGGAGGTAAAACCCTAGGTCCTGCTTGATTAATATTGATGATATGGGTAGTACAAGAGTAGATCTACCACGAGATCAAGGAGGTTAAACCCTAAAAGCTAGCCTATGGTATGATTGTTGTATGATGAAGTTGTCCTACGGACTAAAACCCTCCGGTTTATATAGACACCGGAGAGGGTTAGGGTTACACAAAGTTGGTTACAATGGTAGGAGATCTAAATATCCGCATTGCCAAGCTTGCCTTCCACGCCAAGGAAAGTCCCATCCAGACACGGGACGAAGTCTTCAATCTTGTATCTTCATAGTCCTGGAGTCCGGCTGAAGGTATAGTTCGGCTACCCGAACACCCCCTAATCCAGGACTCCCTCAACCACCTCGGGCACCGTCTCGCGTGGATTTTCTTCTGGAATTTTCCAAATATTCCAAAAAGTATCTCCATCCGTTTTTATCCCGTTTGGACTCCGTTTGATATGGATATTCTGCGGAACCAAAAACATGCAACAGACAGGAACTGGCACTGGGCACTAGATCAATATGTTAGTCCCAAAAATAGTATAAAAAGTTGCCAAAAGTATATGATAGTTGAATAATATTGGCATGGAACAATCAAAAATTATAGATACGACGGAGACGTATCAGCTATCAAACGTCACAACGTAAATGGGTGATTATAAAGATGCTCTACAGGTGAATCCGATGGTGTTTCTTGACTTGGCATAGATCGAGATTAGTATTTGTCACTCCATGTATTGGAGAGGTATCTCTGGGCCCTCTCGGTAAGAGAGAGATACTATGAGCCTTGCAAGCAATGTGACTAATGAGTTAGTCACGGGATGATGCATTACGGAACGAGTAAAGATACTTGCCGGTAACGAGATTGAACTAGGTATGATGATACCTACGATCGAATCTCGGGCAAGTAACATACCAATAACAAAGGGAACAACATACGTTGTTATGTGGTTTGACCGATAAAGATCTGCATAGAATATGTAGGAGCTAATATGAGCATCTAGGTTCCGCTATTGGTTATTGACCAGAGATATGTCTCGGTCATATCTACATAGTTCTCCAACCCGTAGGGTCCGCACGCTTAATGTTCGATGACGATTTGTATTATGAGTTATGTGATTTGATGACCGAAGTTTGTTGGTAGTCCCGGATGAGATCACGGACATGACGAGGAGTCTCGGAATGGCCGAGAGGTAAAGATTTATATATTGGAAGGCTATATTCGGACATCGGAATAGTTCAGGTCGTTTCAGAGTACCGGGGGTTACCTTAACCCCCCCCCCGGGAAGTTATTGGGCCTCATGGACCTAGTGGTGGAAGAGAGGAGGCAGGCCAGGGAGTGGCGCGTGCCCCCCTATCCCAAACCGAATTGGACTAGGGTTGGGGGGCCAGCCCCCCTTTCCTTCTCTTCCCCTCCTACTTCCCCCCTTCTCCTTGTGGGAATAAGAAAGGCGGGGGGGGGGGGGGTCCTACTTGTAGTAGGAATCCCACCCTTGGGAGTGCCACACCTTGGCCAGCCTCCTTCTCCCTCTCCCCTTTATATATGTGGGAGGGGGGTACCCCAAAGACACACAAGTTGATCTTTTAGCCATGTGCGGTGCCCCCCTCCACAGTTACACACCTCGGTCATATCATTGTAGTGCTTAGGTGAAGCCCTGCATCGGTAACTTCATCATCACCATCACCACGCCATCGTGCTGACGGAACTCTCCCTCGACCTCAACTGGATCAAGAGTTCGAGGGACGTCATCGAGCTGAACGTGTGCTGATCGCGTAGGTGCCGTACATTCGGTACTTGGATCGATTGGATCGCGAACACGTTCGACTACATCAACTGCGTTACTAAACGCTTCCGCTTTCGGTCTACGAGGGTACGTAGACACACTCTCCCCTCTTATTGTTATGCATCTCCTAGATAGATCTTACGTGATCGTAGGTAAATTTTTTTAAATACTGCGTTCCCCAACACACAAGACTTCATTTTACGAGAAAACACGATCACACCATTCTGTTTATGTATGAGACTCCTACGTTTCTATCACCTTTTTTTTAATTTATGAATCAAATTCTATTTGATGAGTTCCTAACTATTTTTTTCTATGAGTGAGCTAACACATTCATTGTAATTACTAAAAGCAAAACTACATTACGACATGCTAAAAGTGAAATGACGATACATCTAAATGCTACAATTAAAACATACCTCAAATTAAGATACAACACAATGCTACCACATCAACAAAGCAACATTACATGAATTCATCTTCACTATGATCACTAACCTCATCCAAAATATATTGTTATGATTGGCCCTTATGTGACCTTTACCTATGTACCAGACTTCTATTATTTTGAATTTTAACTATTTTTTCCATAAGTAAGCTGACTTTATTTTGATTAATAAATAAGACACACTACAACTCAAATAAAGATACAATACAAGGTTACCACATCGCTCCTATGTGAAGTCATCATCACTATCATCATTAACATCATTCCTATATGGCTACATGTCATGTTACGATTGGCCAGAATATGACTTGCATGGCACTCCAAAAATTCATCCATGGAATCATCATCAACAACAACAACATGCCATTTACTAGCACGATTAGAGATTGTGGCACCATTCAATGATGCACCACCCTTACCTCATATAGCACATTTAGAAGTTGTGCTATCATTCGATGATGTGCCGCCCTTAGATGATCCAACAACATTACATCAGCGGACAATGTCAAACAACCATGAATTGATGCCGGTCGAAAGTTTCTCATAATACTTTCATCGATCTGGACTTATATATTTCTCTATTCAGAAACTTTTCGTCCTTATGGTAAGCCTAAACACCACACATATTAACTAGATGAAAAAAATCCAACTATGATACTCCCTACTAGTTTAGCAAAGAAATTACCTTTATGTGATCCACCTATTCCTTCGGCGAGAGCCTAATTATAAACGCTTACTCATAGAATTTTGCCTCGTGAAGTTCTTCCAGGACATGCACCATGTTGCAACACTGTAGGTTCCGTTTAATGGCGGGTGTCAGTGTCAAAACAGGCGGATCTCGGGTAGGGGGTCCCGAACTGTGCGTCTAAGGCGGATGGTAACAGGAGGCAGGGGACAAGATGTTTTACCCAGGTTCGGGCCCTCTTGATGGAGGTAAAACCCTACGTCCTGCTTGATTTATTCTTGATGATATGAGTATTACAAGAGTTGATCTACCACGAGATCGGAGAGGCTAAACCCTAGAAGCTAGCCTATGGTATGATTGTATGATGTCCTACGGACTAAAACCCTCCGGTTTATATAGACACCGGAGGGGGCTAGGGTTACACAAGGTCGGTTACAAAGGAGGAGATATCCATATCCGTACTGCCTAGCTTGCCTTCACGCCAAGTAGAGT
>NC_053028.1:278212118-278233857 GCF_003073215.2 Triticum urartu
GCAATTCAGTTGATAAGCTGAAAGTGATAAAGAAAAACTTTTACGAACTTTGTTTGCTCTTGTTGTTGTAAGTATGTAAAGCTAGCGTTCAAGTTTTCAGCAAAGATTATAACTAACCACATTCACAATAACTCTTAGGTCTCAAGTTTACTCATATCAATAGCATAATCAACTAGCGAGCAATAATAATAAATCTTGGATGACTACACTTTCTCAAAACAATCATAATATGATATAACAAGATGGTATCTCGCTAGCCCTTTCTGAGACCGCAAACATAAATGCAGAGCACCTTTAAAGACCAAGGACTGACTAGACATTGTAATTCATGGTAAAAGAGATCCAGTCAAGTCATACTCAATGTAAACTAACAATAATGAGTGCAAATGACAGCGGTGCTCTCCAACTGGTGCTTTTTAATAAGAGGATGATGACTCAACATGAAAGTAAATAGATAGGCCCTTCGTAGAGGGAAGCAGGAATTTGTAGAGGTGCCAGAGCTCGGTTTTGAAATAGAGATGAATAATATTTTGAGCGGTATACTTTCATTGTCAACATAACAACCAAGAGATGGCGATATCTTCCATGCTACACACACTATAGGAGGTTCCCAAACAGAATGGCAAAGTTTATACTCCCCCTTCCACCAACAAGCATCAATCCATAGCTTGCTCAAAACAACGAGTGCCTCCAACTAACAAGAGTCCCAGGGGGAGTTTTGTTTGCAATTATTTTGATTTGATTTGCATAAAGCATGGGACTGGGCATCCCGGTGACCAGCCACTTTCTCATGAGTGAGGAGCGGAGTCCACTCCTCTTGAGAATAACCCGCCTAACATGGAAGATACGGACAGCCCTAGTTGATACATGAGCTATTCAAGCATACAAAACAGGATATTTATTTGAAGGTTTAGAGTTTGGCACATACAAATTTACTTGGAACGGCAGGTAGATGCCGTATATAGGTAGGTATGGTGGACTCATATGAAATAACTTTGGGGTTTATGGAGTTGGATGCACAAGCAGTATTCCCACTTAGTACAGGTGAAGGCTAGCAAAAGACTGGGAAGTGACCAGCTAGAGAGCGACAACAGTCATGAACATGCATTAAAATTAATCAACACCAAATGCAAGCATGAGTAGGATATAATCCACCATGAACATAAATATCGTGAAGGCTATGTTGATTTTGTTTCAACTACATGTGTGAACATGTGCCAAGTCAAGTCACTTAAATCATTCAGAGGAGGATACCACCCTATCATACCACATCATAACCATTTTAATAGCATGTTGGCACGCAAGGTAAACCATTATAACTCATAGCTAATCAAGCATGGCACAAGAAACTATGATCTCTATTTGTCATTGCAAACATGTTTATTCATAATAGGCTGAATCAGGAACGATGAACTAATCATATTTACAAAAACAAAAGAGGTCGAGTTCATACCAGCTTTTCTCATCTCAACAACTCCATCATATATCGTCATAATTGCCTTTCACTTGCACGACCGAACGATGTGAATATTAATAATAATAGTGCACGTGAATTGGACTAAGCTGGAATCTTCAAGCATTCAATAAACAGGAGAAGACAAGGCAATATGGGCTCTTTTGTCAGATCAACAATTATGCATACAAGAGCCAATTCAACAATTTAATTATGGTCTTCTCCTATCGACCCCCAAAGAAAAGAAAAGAAATAAAACTATTTACACGGGAAAGCTCCCAACAAGCAAAAGAAGAACATGAAATCTTTTTGGGTTTTCTTTTTAGTTACTACTACAAGCATGGAAAGTACACTAATTAAAAGCTACAACTAATTTTTTTGGGTTTTTCTTAAGGTTTATTAAACACACAAGAAGAAAGCATAAAAAGGAAATAAACTAGCATGGATGATACAATGAAAAAGTATGAGCACCGACATCTAGCAATGAGTGTGTGAACATAAATGTAATGTCGGTGAGAAATACGTACTCCCCCAAGCTTAGGCTTTTGGCCTAAGTTGGTCTATGGCCACGGCTGGCCTGGCGGATATCCATAATAATAGCTGGGGTCGTACTGAGAAGAAGAAGAAGACTATGATTGCCACTGGCTGGCAATCATCTCCGGATCCCACTAGTAATTAGACTGTCGTGAAGGATCAACTTGTGGTTCCGGCTCTGGCTCCATGACTGGTGCAGGGTTCCAGTAGGCGTGAATAGCCTCTAACGGAACAGGGTACTGGCCTGCAGATAAATCAAACAAAGAAGGAGCAGGCAGGGTAATAGTCTCAGGATGATGTTTATCAAAGAACAATTTGTATTTAAGCTCTCCTTCCCTATTCTTAACAATAAATTCATGTGCTACCATACTTTTATAATCTAAATAAACACGAGGCAGCACCTTTTCTTCCTTCTCATAATGCCTAATAGGTATGTTAAAATGTGCAGCTAGGCGTGAAGAATAGATGCCTCCAAAGATGGGGCCCTTGGTACGGTTCAGACTTAACCATTTAGCAATAATGCCGCCCACAGGGTTATCACCGTATAAACCATGGAGCAAAATAATAATATCAGGGACACTAAGGTTTCCACAGTTTCCGCGACCAATTAAACAACGACTAGAAAATAATGCAAAATAGCGTAAAATAGGAAAATATATGCTAGTGATTCGTGCATCGGAAACCTTCCTTGTTTCCCCTACAGTGATAGTATCAATAAACCCATCCACATCCTCGCGATGTGGTTCCTCTGTCTTGCCCTCGAAAGGGACTAAACATACCCAACAAAAATCATAAAGTGACATCTCCTTATGCTCATCATATAAATGAAACTCCACCGTAGGTGGTGAGCTCCTAGAATGGAAATGAAAGTTTTGCACAAAGATATTTGTGAGTAAAAGATACTGATCGCGTTGGTCGTGGAGGAAAGCGGCGAGGCCTGCATTCTTAGCCAATTCATGAAAATCTTCATAAATCCCGGCTGCTCTCAAGAAATCATCGGAAGGCCATTCACACGACCGAACCTCCACGGTGCGAGGCAGATTATACTTAGGCTTCGGTGCCTTTTCCTTCGAGCTTCGGCTCGATGGGCCCCTCAAGAGTCTCTTCATCATTTTCTGAAAAATTCTAAAATTTTTAGTAACTTCAAAATAAAAGTAAACCAAACTCAATAATATTGATAGCAACTACTCCTACAAGTGCCTAGGGCCTATATCATGCATCAAAACTACTTTTGAGCATATAAATTTGACATGCAAGCTCAAGAACAGGGTCACCTAAGAAGCAAAAAATTGCAATGAATAAAGCACTAGAACAAAAACTAATTGGACTAATGGAGGAGTCACATACCAAGGAACAATCTCCCCAAGCAGTTTTGTGAGAGGTGCTTTGAGCAAGGAGATCGAAAATGGCAGCAAAACGAGCTTGGACTCGGGTTTGAGCTGGTTATTCGTGTTTGGGGGAGGAAGAAGGAGTGTGTGGGTGAAAGGATAAGTGGAGGAGGGCCACCGTGGGCCCACGAGGCAGGGGGCGCGCCCTCCACCCTCGTGGGGAGGTGGTTGACCCCCCTGCTGTGTTCTTAGTGCCAAATATTCTCAAATATTCTAGAAAAAATCATATTTAAATTTCAGGGCATTTGGAGAACTTTTATTTTTGGGGTATTTTTATATTGCATGAATAATCAGATAACAGATAGGAAAATACTTATTTTTATTTTATTTAATATAAATAACAGAAAGTAAAAGTGGGATACAGAAGGTTGTGCCTTATAGTTCATCCATCTCATGCTCATCAAAAGGAATCCACTAACAAGGTTGATTAGGTCTTGTTAACGAACTCATTCTGAATAACATGGAACCGGAGAAATTTTGAATAACACTATGTTACCTCAACGGGATATGCACATCCCCAATAATAAGAATATCATATTTCTTCTTGACAGTAGGAAGAGGAAATTCAAAACCTCCAAATATAATCGATGGAATTTTTCCAATAGAGTTGATACTATGAACTTGAGGTTGTTTCCTCGGAAAGTGTACTGTATGCTCATTACCATTAACATGAAAAGTGACATTGCCTTTAGTGCAATCAATAACAGCCCCTGCAGTATTCAAAAAGGGTCTTCCAAGAATAATAGACATACTATCGTCCTTGGGAATATCAAGAATAACAAAGTCCGTTAAAATAGTAACGTTTGCAACTACAACAGGCACATCCTCACAAACACCGACAGGTATAGCAATTGATTTATCAGCCATTTGCAAAGATATTTCAGTAGGTGTCAACTTATTCAAATCAAGTCTATGATATAAAGAGAGAGACATAACACTAACACCTGCTCCAAGATCACATAAAGCAGTTTTAACATAGTTTCTTTTAATGGAGCATGGTATAGTTGGTACACCGGGATCTCCAAGTTTCTTTGGTATTCCACCCTTAAAAGTATAATTAGCAAGCATGGTGGAAATTTCAGCTTCCGGTATCTTTCTCTTATTTGTAACAATATCTTTCATGTACTTAGCATAAGGATTCATTTTAAGCATATCAGTTAATCGCATACGCAAAAAGATAGGTCTAATCATTTCAGCAAAGCGCTCAAAATCCTCATCATCCTTTTTCTTGGATGGTTTGGGAGGAAAAGGCATGGGTTTCTGAACCCAAGGCTCTCTTTCCTTACCGTGTTTCCTAGAAACAAAGTCTTTCTTATCATAACGTTGATTCTTTGATTGTGGGTTATCAAGATCAACAACAGGTTCAATTTCTATATCATTATCATTACTAGGTTGAGCATCATCATGAACATTATTATTAGCATTATCACTAGTTTCAGGTTCATTACCAGATTGAGTTTCAGCATCAGAAATAGAAATATCATTTGGATTCTCAGGTGTTTCAGTAATAGGTTCACTAGAAGCATGCAAAGTCCTATCATTTTTCTTTTTCTTCCTTTTAGAAGGACTAGGTGCATCTATATTATTTCTCTGAGAATCTTGCTCAACTCCTAGGGTGGCCTTCAGGATACAAAGGTTCCTGAGTCATTTTACCACCTCTAGTCATAACTCTAACAGCATTATCATTATTCTTACTATTCAATTCATTGAGCAAATCATTTTGAGCTTTAAGTACTTGTTCTACTTGAGTGGTAACCATAGAAGCATGTTTACTAATAAGTTTAAGTTCACCTTTGACATGAGCCATATAATCACCCAAGTGTTCAAGCATATTTGAATTGTATTTAATTTGTCTACCAAAATAAGCATTAAAGTCTTCTTGCTTAGCCATAAATTTATCAAACTCATCTAAGCATGGGCTAGCAAATTTAGTAAACAGGATTTCAGCTTTATCATACCTATAGAGAGAATTTACCTTTACTACCTGTGTCGGGTTATCAAGACCATGAGCTTCTTCAATAGGTAATGGATTAAGATCATATGTTTCTTCAACAGGCGGTAAATTAAGACCATGTATTTCTTCAATAGGAGGTAAATTCTTAACATCTTCAGCTTTAATACCTTTTCCTTTCATAGATTTCTTTGCCTCTTGCATATCTTCAGGAGTGAGAAATAGAATACCCCTCTTCTTCGGAGTTGGTTTAGGAATAGGCTCAGGAATTGGCTACGGAGGTGTCCAATTATTTTCATTTGTCAACATATTATTCAATAGAATTTCAGCTTCATCTGGTGTTCTCTCCTTGAAAACAGAACCAACACAACTATCCAGGTAATTTCTGGAAGCATCGGTTAGTCCATTATAAAAGATATCAAGTATTTCATTTTTCTTAAGAGGATGATCAGGCAAAGCATTAAGTAATTGGAGAAGCCTCCCCCAAGCTTGTGGGAGACTCTCTTCTTCAATTTGCACAAAATTATATATATCCCTTAAAGCAGCTTGTTTCTTATGAGCAGGGAAATATTTAGCAGAGAAGTAATAAATCATATCCTGGGGACTACGCACACAACTAGGATCAAGAGAATTAAACCATATCTTAGCATCACCCTTTAATGAGAACGGAAATATTTTAAGGATATAAAAGTAACGAGTTCTCTCATTAGTAGTGAACATGGTGGCTATATCATTTAATTTAGTAAGATGTGACACAACAGTTTCAGATTCATAGCCATGAAAAGGATCAGATTCAACCAAAGTAATTATATCAGGATCAACAGAGAATTCATAATCCTTATCAGTAACACAGATAGGTGAAGTAGCAAAAACAGGGTCAGGTTTCATCCTATCATTTAGAGATTGCTTATTCCATTTAGCTAATAACCTCTTGAGTTCGTATCTATCTTTGCAAGCTAAAATAGCCAAAGAAGCTTCTTTATCAAAAACATAACCCTCGGGAATAACAGGCAAGTCTTCATCATAACTTTAATCAGTATCATCAGATTCAATATTTTCAATCTCTCTAGCCCTAGCAAGTTGTTCATCAAGAAATTCACCAAGTGGCACAGTAGTATCAAGCATAGAAGTAGTTTCGTCATAAGTATCATGTATAGCAAAAGTGGCATCATGAATAACATGCGACATATCAGAACGAATAGTAGAAGCAGGTTTAGGTGTCGCAAGCTTACTCAAAACAGAAGGTGAATCAAGTGCGGAGATAGATTGCAGTTCCTTACCTCCCCTCATAGTTGAGGGATAAATCTTGGTTCTTGGATCTTTCAAGTTCTTCATAATGATAAGCAGATATAAATCCCAAGTGACTCAAGGAATAGAGCTATGCTCCCCGGCAACGGCGCCAGAAAATAGTCTTGATAACCCACAAGTATAGGGGATTGAAACAATTTTCAAGGGTAAAGTATTCAACCCAAATTTATTGATCCGACACAAGGGGAGCCAAAGAATACTCTCAAGTATTAACAGCTGAGTTGTCAATTCAACCACACCTGGAAACTTAATATCTGCAGCAAAGTATTTAGTAGCAAAGTAATATGATAGTAGTGGTAGTGATAGCAAAAGGTAACAGTAGTAAAAGTGATGTTTTTGGTATTTTGTAGTGATGATAGCAATAGCAACGGGAAAGTAAATAAGCGAAGAACAATATATGGCAAGCTCGTAGGCAATGGATCAGTGATGGAGAATTATGCCGGATGCGGTTCATCATGTAACAGTCATAACCTAGGGTGACACAGAACTAGCTCCAGTTCATCAATGTAATGTAGGCATGTATTCCGAATATAGTCATACATGCTTATGGAAAAGAACTTGCATGACATCTTTTGTCCTACCCTCCCGTGGCAGCGGGGTCCTTATGGAAACTAAGGGATATTAAGGCCTCCTTTTAATAGAGTACCGGAACAAAGCATTAACACATAGTGAATACATGAACTCCTCAAACTACGGTCATCACCGGTAAGTATCCCGATTATTGTCACTTCGGGGTTAACGGATCATAACACATAATAGGTGACTATAGACTTGCAAGATAGGATCAAGAACACTCATATATTGATGAAAACATAATAGGTTCAGATCTGAAATCATGGCACTCGGGCCCTAGTGACAAGCATTAAGCATAGCAAAGTCATAGCAACATCAATCTCAGAACATAGTGGATACTAGGGATCAAACCCTAACAAAACTAACTCGATTACATGATAGATCCCATCCAACCCATCACCGTCCAGCAAGCCTACGATGGAATTACCCACGCACGGCGGTGAGCATCATGAAATTGGTGATGGAGGATGGTTGATGATGATGATGGCGACAGATTCCCCTCTCCGGAGCCCCGAATGGACTCCAGATCAGCCCTCCCGAGAGTTTTTAGGGCTTGGTGGCGGCTCCGTATCGTAAAACATGATGAATTCTTCTCTTTGGTTTTTTTCTCCCTAAAACACAATATATAGAGTTGGAGTTGGAGTCGGAGGAGCTCTAGGGGGCGCACGAGGTAGGGGGGCGCGCCCTAGGGGGGCAGGCGAGCCCCCCACCCTCGTGGACAGGTGGTGCCCCCCCTGGCCTTCATCTTTTGCAGGTATTTTTTATATTTTCCGAAAAGTTGCTCCGTGAAGTTTCAGGTCATTCCGAGAATGTTTGTTTCTGCACATAAATAACAGCATGGTAATTCTGCTGAAAATAGCGTAAGTCCGGGTTAGTTCCATTCAAATCATGCAAGTTAGAGTCCAAAACAAGGGCAAAAGTGTTTGGAAAAGTAGATACGACAGAGACGTATCAGACGCAGCCGCCCCGAGGGCAGGCTCGCCCCCATCCTCGTCGCGACCGTCCCCGAGGCCGAGCACCTCCTCACCATCGTTCACCTCGGGGCAGCACCCGGCGCGGCGACCATCTTCCCCAAACACCCTCACGTAGAGAGTCGATTCACCATCTTACTTGAAGTGGAGGGCGCACCGTCAACCCAAGCCGCGCGCATGGGTGAACGTCTGCCAACCGTGGGCCAGGGCTATGTTGCCCGTGGCGGAAGTCGCAACTGCAACCCAAGAGGCCTTGCTGCCGCAACCATCCGCCTGGACCGAAGGCCGGCAGCTCGTTGGTGAAGAAGCGCGGAAGTTGGAGCCAGTTGCCGGCCGGGTTCTCCGACCAGATGACAAACTCCGGCGACACTTCCATCGTGTGGAAGCGCGGACCGGGGGGCCGTGCCACCAAAGCACGCCTCCCCTCGTCAGCTAGATCGTCGTGGCTGGGACGACCCGCTCTGTGTGCCGTGGCGCCACTCTGAAGAGTGGGCCGCGACAGGGGACGCGGTGTGCTTGCGCGGACGACCACGTCCGCACTTTGGTGCCGGTGAGCCGGGTCCCTTGCGAGGGGCCTTTCCCTTCTCGGCGATAGAGAACTTCCTTCGTGGCGCCATTGGTGGCACAGCGAGCAACGAAGCGAGGAAGAAGAAGCTAGGAGTGGAGCGAGGAAGAAGAAGCTAGGAGTGGAGCGAGGAAGAAGAAGCAGCAAGCGAGGAAGAGATGGGCGACGGGGGCTCCGCCCCTCCCCATTTATAGCAAAAGAAGGCCAACCAACACCTCCCACGACCGCAGGTAATGATGGTTTCCCTTTCATGTCGCAGGGACTCGTCAAGTCATGCAGTCGCCGAGGCAGCGTGGGTGTCCTTACGGAAACTAAGGTATATCAAGGCCTCCTTTTAATAGAGTGTCGGAACAAAGCATTAACACATAGTGAATACATGAACTCCTCAAACTACGGCCATCACCGGTAAGTATCCCGATTATTGTCACTTCGGGGTTAACGGATCATAACACATAATAGGTGACTATAGACTTGCAAGATAGGATCAAGAACACTCATATATTGATGAAAACATAATAGGTTCAGATCTGAAATCATGGCACTCGGGCCCTAGTGACAAGCATTAAGCATAGCAAAGTCATAGCAACATCAATCTCAGAACATAGTGGATACTAGGGATCAAACCCTAACAAAACTAACTCGATTACATGATAGATCCCACCCAACCCATCACCGTCCAGCAAGCCTACGATGGAATTACTCACGCACGGCGGTGAGCATCATGAAATTGGTGATGGAGGATGGTTGATGATGACGATGGCGACGGATTCCCCTCTCCGGAGCCCCGAACGGACTCCAGATCAGCCCTCCCGAGAGGTTTTAGGGCTTGGCGGCGGCTCCGTATCGTAAAACGCGATGAATTCTTCTCTCTGTTTTTTTCTCCTCGAAACACAATATATAGAGTTGGAGTTGGAGTCGGAGGAGCTCCAGGAGGCCCACGAGGTAGGGGGGCGCGCCCCCACCCTCGTGGACAGGTGGTGGGCCCCCTGGCCTTCATCTTTTGCAGCTATTTTTTATATTTTCCAAAAATTTGCTCCGTGAAGTTTTAGGTCATTCCGAGAATGTTTGTTTCTACACATAAATAACACCAAGGTAATTCTGCTGAAAACAACGCCAGTCCGGGTTAGTTCCGTTCAAATCATGCAAGTTGGAGTCCAAAACAAGGGCAAAAGTGTTTGGAAAAGTAGATACGACGGAGACGTATCAACTCCCCCAAGCTTAAACCTTTGTTTGTCCTCAAGCAATTCAGTTGATAAGCTGAAAGTGATAAAGAAAAACTTTTACGAACTCTGTTTGCACTTGTTGTTGTAAGTATGTAAAGCCAGCGTTCAAGTTTTCAGCAAAGATTATAACTAACCACATTCACAATAACTCTTAGGTCTCAAGTTTACTCATATCAATAGCATAATCAACTAGCGAGCAAATACGAAATACAGTTATTTAAACAGTGACAGATATTTGTAGTGGCGTATGATTAACAACAGCATCTATTGTGTTATAATTGGCACTAGATTGACAGTATGAAAGTGTCCTAACGTAAGTAGCATCACATCACATCAACACTACCACTGGATTAACATGCAGAACAATAGCATTAGTATTACTGTCATGAGAGTAGCACATGGTCAGTAAATGTGCAATCAAATTTGTGCAGTTCCACTGGGATGAAGCAATGTTAGCGGTGTGAGATTTAAGTGGTGAGGCAGATGTGGTTGCCGAGAGCGGCAAACACTCAGGCAGCATGTCTGCATTTGTCCCATTTTTTATCTCCTCGGCGACATTTTCCTATGTGAGCACAGGAAATCTAGACCTGCTCATTCTCATTTGCATTGTCCCCCAACACCCGTCACTTTCTTTCCTTCTTCAACCAAGAGATAGGTCCACTTCCCCCCACCCTTCACCATCCACCATGCTTTCTTCGTCTTTTCAACCAAGAGACCGGTTGGGTAGCTAGTATCTACTACTTTCCCCCATTTCCTCTTAGAACCAAGTCCTAGATTCATGCTACAGTTTCCCACTTTCTTCCCTGTTTGAACCAACTCTTAGAGTCGACTGTATGAACCAGCTTTACCTCTAATAATAGTAAAGTATAGGTGGCTTTGGAACAGCGGACGAAAGTAGAAAAAGATCCACACGAAGCCAAGTGGGGAGCTGGGGCAGTAGAGCAAGGCAGGTTTCAAAGGTATATATACCTGAGGGTCGTCGGCATGTGGCAAATACGGCGTCGGGAGGCCGCATCTTGGCCACAATACCGTAGGGAGGAAGAAGGGGTTGGAGGCCCTCCGGAGCCGGCGCTCTCTCGGAGAGAATGGCACGGCCGCCGATCGAGACGCGCGGGCAACTGTTGGTCTCCTCCCTCGCCGCCGACGACAGCGTGAACGATGCACCTACACCCCTGCCCCGGTCGAGGTTGTCTGGCCGGATTTGTGACCAGCCGTGAGCTGAGAGAGAGTGTGGCCACCTATGTCTTGCTTAGATCTGGAGAGCATGAGAGAGTGAATGAGAGGAACCCTACTAAAGCAAGCGCTAAGGCTCCTACTTATATATATAGTGGAGTGATTTTATTGTACCAGCTTCAAAAAAATGTGCTCCTACATGTACTCACGAGTGGGTGTGAGAGAACTAGTGCGTGCGTGCACCACTTCTCTTCGTGAGAGTACAATATACTATGCCCAAAGAACGTTCGCGACAAGAGTAATTGTATAAGTGTGTGACGTGTGAGCTAAAATAAAATGTGCGCGACGTCTTTTGTTTTTAGAAGTTCTGAGGGTAGGGTGTGAAGAGCACATATGTGTGTGACGTCTACCTGCAGATAGACGGTGGGTGCGAGAGGACTCGGGAGGGTGCATGTGCGTGAGAGAGAGTGGGGCACGTATCAATGCAATGCATGTGTCCGTAAATCATTATACGACAAATGTTCGCCACAAGCCTTTCCTAACGAACGCTATAAGAACCGTTAGATCGGCATCCGACAGTGTCAGTTTTGCCATGTCATTTAACAGAACAACCACTCCTCCTACACACAAATCTTCCACGTGAGTGTTAGCAACTGCCGTATGCTCCCCCCGTTCCAAAATGCAGTGCATATAGCTTTATTGAAAATTCGAACTCGCAAACTTTTAACGAGTTTTTGTGTACCAAATTGCACATGTAGAATACCTTGTATATATGATTTCATTCATCTTCGAGAGGTAACTATAAAGATGGGGGAGGAGTCTACAAAGAAAGACCATCGTATCACCTGCAGCAATTTCAACCATCCTTTGGTGTGGAGGAATATCATAGGAACTCTATATGATATGATTTTTATAGGATTTTTTCCTTTAGAGCCAATTGGTTCATAGGAATAGATTCATATACTCCACATTTCAAAGGAAATAAACATGATATCATTTCTATAGCTTTAGAGCCACTTGGTTCATATGAATGGATTCCTATACTCCCATAATTTCAAAGGAAAATAAACATTAGCGTATATTCAATAGAAAAGTTCCTATGATATGAACCAAATTACATCTCTTTTTTAATCCCTCCTCATAGGAATTGAGATACATGTCATCTCTAGATTCAATAGAAAAGCTCCTATGATGTCAACCAAATGACATCTCTTTTCCAATCCCTGCTCATAGAAATTGAGATACTCCATGTCATCTCTTTCCCTACAACTTCCATGTATACATCTTCTATTCCTAATTAGCTAGTACAACCCACCAGTAGCTTTTTCCAAAGACATGCAACTATGGCACAAGAACTATATAGTGTGCGAATAACTTGAAAGATGGTCGCTGGATGAAGCTAATCCGACAGTGCGGAGATGGCAAATCCGAGCACTACTGGCCGTTGGATATCATCAACATTCCACCAGATCTGCCACATGTACAATTTAGAAGACTCCATGGTTGAACTTAAGCATAATGCACAAACCTCAAAACACAAGCACTTCTCCTTTGTTCTAGAATCTTTCGTATCATAATTGATTTTTTTCTAAATTAATTGCCATTATTTGTTTTTTACTTTATGCTTTACAATGCACAACCCCATGAATCTTAACATTTTTATAAAACTAATTGATTTTGTAGAGTAGCAAATTTCACGCGGCCCCGGGTATATAAAATGCAGGGCCCATGCATCATTGCCTTTCGGTCGAACCTACGTCCATAATATTTTGTACGTACTATATCTCCACTGGTCCTCGAACCCAAAATGTGCCTCGTTCCCCTAAAACCAAGCGGCCCACACATATTTAAGGCGTCGACTCGAACTCAATCCCTCTCCCATTTACTACGACGTGGCCCCGCACGCCCTAGTAGTACTCCTACAAACCCTACCACCGCACGCATCATCGGTTTTCTTCAAGAGGACGAGGGAGAAGCCGATTTGCAGTGGAGGCACTTTCAATTTTTTTTGATCTGTAGTGGAGACCCCTACCCTAGGGTGCCCTAGGTAGCTGCCGCATGCATCATTGGTTTTCTCTTTTCTTTATGCTCTTGCGCCCTAGAGTGAAATGATGGTTTCTTCGTCCGTCCAACTTAATGCGGGAAAGGTGGGGCTTTGTGATTTGACCCCTCATCGCTCATTTTCTACTACTGCGGCGCTACGACCGAGGTGCCTCCAATTCCAACCGCTGCTCCAAAGTGTAATTTGGTCCATCGCACGTGGAACAAGACGGTGGATGAGCCACATGTCGGCCAAAGGGGTCCTGTTAGGTGTGTCGCCATTTCGTGTGTGGACTGACCCTGCTTGAGTCGCTACGCCAACACGACAGGTGCAGCCTACCACTTGGTTTTGCTCCTTGGTGAATCCCGACTATATTGATCTAAAAATATACATACTGAACTACCCTCTCCATCTCGTTTTTTTAGACGTCTCGGTTCATAGGGCGTGCACGTAGTTCTAGGTCATCCATTTGACTAACTAAATCTGAGTTACTATGTCACAAAAAAGTATATCATTGGATTATTAAGCGGATGTAGTTTCTAAACATATACTGTTCATCACATATATAGCCAGTTAAATTCTCAACCTAGAACGACGTGCATGCCATGTAAACCGATACGGAGGAAGTATAGTAGTAAAAATGAGGTGATTTTACCGAGCGATCGGCGGGGGAAGCATGGCCTGTCATGCGGTCCCACGTGTCATGATGTACCAAGGCGATGCGTGTGTCCCTCTTGAGGCAGAAGCAATACTACGTGGTTTGAGATGATGGCGAACCGAAGTGTGAAATAATGGTTGCTTCGTCCGTCTGGGAAGGTGCGGCATTGTGATTTGACGTCTCATTGCTCATTACTACTACTGGGCGGTACGAGTGGGGTGCGTCCGCTGTTCTGCACTGTTATTTGGTGCTTGACACGTCGACCCGGTTGCTATATGTCCCACATGTCGGCGATAGGAAGTACAGAATTCATGAAAGCGAGCGTCGACGGAGGAGTACAAGACACGGCTTGGGTTTTTGCTGCTTCGCGCGATCCATCGATACAAACCCGGACTAAAAAAGCGAGGGCGGGTCTTTTCCCGCGCGGCAGGCAGGGGAGTTTGGCATAGTCTGTTTGAGGCAAGGAGGCAGGAAGGGAAACAAGCAAATAAAGTTGAGCGACTTAGTTTTGGGAAAATCTATTTTACGGAGTACGTACCCACTAGGGTTTATAGGGCTCATCTAAAAAACATCGTTTTTCCTTTATAAGTCTCAATTCTACTACTAGTAGTAGACCATCACATGTTGGATTTCGAGGTGCGTTAGATCACCCGATGCAAGCAGTGTCAAGAGAAAACTCACCAATGCATGTAGAAGTTCATGGAAATTTAGTGGTCATTCATGCATTCGTTCTAATTAATGCCTCGGTAAACATAACTTCTTGAGAAAAATGAGCGTACTAATTACTTGTGCAAACGTACGAAATTAATTCGACCACTCACCGTCTACCTTGGTTGGAGAGATTTTGAAATTGAGCCATAAACTGGAAAGGAGGGAGTAGTAACTTTTGTCTCGATTACTATTTGTGGCCTTGTATAGATGCAAAATGTATTTTTATAGTGGCCTTAAAGAGGGTGCTTGGATCCAAGGGACTTATTTTAGTCTGACTAAAAATAGTCTCTTTAAGAGGCTAAAGTTCCAAGCACCCCTGACTAAAGAGGGGCTAAAACTAGTCTTGAGACTAATTTTTTAGTCAGGGGTACCCCTACTAAAATGTGGATTAGTCCTCTCTCTACTCATTTAACTCCTCTCCTTTAACACATGCGAGTTCTGGATTGGAGGGTTTGGAGGATAATAAATGCTCATTAACTTGATTTTAGTCTTTAGTATTTGGATCCAAGCATGGGTGAGGCTAGATGTTTTAGTCCCACTACTTTTAGTCATGGAGACTAAAACGTATCCAAGCACCCTCCAAAAGGCAGGAAATAGGGTCCAAAGTATGCAAATGATTGAGATAGAGCATTTATTGTCTCTAACCATCCAGGTAGACGAGGAGTAAATCGGAGGGAGTATACTTCCCGTAGTTTAAGCATCTAGTGACATCGCGACCAGAGGCGGAGAGGAAAACGAAAAACTAAATGGCTTTTTAATAAACATTGCACAAGAACTGTAACACTTCAGGTATTTTCGTAGTCTCAAGTCATGAAGCATCGCAACGACCCACAGTGAATTGGTGATATGCACAAAACAAGAAACAGGAGGAGTTAATGTACGGTGCCTAAGTGTAGGATATGGTTTTGAGGTGACTACACACCTACGGAGGGAGTAGTAAATTTCTCCTCGTCCTGCGAGCCACCGCGCGTGGGCGAAGTGAGCGTAAGGCAGTAAGCAAGCTTCACCTCATCCTGTGAGCCACCGCGCCCGTGGGCGGGGGAGACGGCATACTAAGCAAGCTTCTCCTCGTTCTACGAGTTGACGGGACACATCAAAAGTACTCCAAGTGTATAGAGCCTTGCCTCTAAGGTAGGCCCCACATGGTTTGCCTCTTTTTTTAATTTAACATAACGCGTCAAGTCGCAATTTGTTTGTTCACCCGTGGTAGACGATCCTCCCTCCACCAAGTGGACAACCAGTACACGTGCCAAATTACCACGTGGGCTGCCTTTTTCGTACAGAAATGAGCTCCACCGTGTACCCGCGCGGGTGTGGTTGGGAAAGAGACGGAGAGGCCGTGCGCTGCACCTCTTCTCTTCGTGCACCCCACCTAGTGTGTGTGAGATAGAGATACAAACCTAGACATAATGCACCGTCCATCCCCATGCCTCTGCCCAGTCCAACCACCAGTCACCACCACGCCCCACTCCTCCTCACCTTATCTCTCATCTTTCTCCCTCCATTTTTATATACAAGGCCACTATCAAAATAACAATTTGCAGATATACAAGGCCACTAACACTAATCAATGCAATATTAATGGTGTTTGCCTCGTAGTACTACTAGCAAAGGAGGACAATTATCCCTTGCATGCATGCGGGAGTGTGAGCATTGGCTTGATGTGCATGAAAGAGAAGAATACACATTAATTTACACGACAAACAAGGAAACTGGCTTGCAACATTGACTTAGAAGACATTAACTTTTTCCTTGGTACCTGTAATATGGGTTTGTGGCCTTGTATACAAATCATTTTTTCGATGAAATTCTCGAGATACCATCTATAAAATTCTCGAGCATATCATTAGTTTTTACACATGGGATTACTCCTGCATGGGTCAATCACAACAGTGTTTTGTAAAAAAATGCATCTTGATGTTCTGCAATGCACGGGCATCTTGCTAGTCCATGAAAACAACACATGGCAAAATTCACGGCGAACGAGGGATTTGAATCTGCTGGGAGGGGCTGTTTGGATCTTGCCGGGTAGCCAAAATATTGGCGACCCTTTTGTCCACCGGTGCCTTTGCCACCGATGAACGAGGAATGGCTCGGGTGCTCTCATGCATCCTCCAGCGCGCACGTTGGAGACGAGCTCGCATGAGCTGTGTTTTTTGTCCCACAACGCCGCCCGAGCCGCCCGCAGACCGACCGGCGACCCGCAAATTACGCCATCCAACCGTAGCCGCACACATTATGACAGCAACTCAACCAACCGGACGAAATTCACGCAAACACGTAGACAAACTGATATTTCATATAAACAACGACGGAAATCATATAAAATACCGGATTTTCATACAAACATGACGGATTTCATTACATTCAAATGAACTACGCGGTGCTAGTTCTGGACAGCACAGGTATATAATACCTGGCCTAAATGGTCGCCCGCCGATCGATTTGTGTTCCTCATGTCCGGCAGCACGATCACCGGACTGCCGGGAGCCCCGGAGGTATATGCCAGGCAAAGGTCCTCGGCAAGAAAAGGATCCGGCAAGACACCTGCTATGTACGTCCGGCGCACTCCGTGGTGGCCTTCATGGGACCAAACGGCGGCGCTCCCGAGTTGCTGAACCCCGGGCGGCCAGCAGTGGCGCCCTCGACTTGACCGTAGGACAACGCGCATTCTTCCACTGATGTGTGGCTCTTTGGGTGCATGGCCTACATGTCAGTGACCCAACGCAGGCAGCACACAGCAGAGGAACCTTTGGTGGGCCAGGGGTCAGACAGCGGGCATTTCATAAACCGATGATTGTTCATTGAGTGTGACGTCATCATTTTCATGTAGATAAGCCTACTATGTTGATAGCCCGTTCGATAAGTTGTGATTCATAAAGATCGCTACAAACATCAATGTTCTGCTTATCACAGATAAGATTGATTAATACCCGTAACAATCCATGTCCTTAACAAAGGGTGCATGCACGTATAGGTTGAGCGTGTGTCTTGCGTCGTGTGCTGTGTGCATGCAGGCGTGCGAGTGTTGCGTGCGTGCAAGGGTACGTTTTAGTGTTGCATGCATGTGTGCGTACGTGCATGTGTTCGTGAGTGCATGTATACGTGTCAGTGTTGCACGCCTGCATGCGTGCGTGTGTTTGTTATGTGTACGTGTTAGTGTTGCACGCCTGCATGCGTGTGTGTCTTGCGTGCGTGCATGTGTACGTGCGGGGTGATGCTACACGTCAGTCGACTGACTTTTTCATCTCTGGTCATTAGATTTTCCAGCCGTTGGATACGAAATCAAGGGCCTGCAGTTTATCATCAAACTCCACTCCCCTGAGCCGCCAGCCACCATCGGCTGAACCGCCGGCCCCCGCTGCCACGCCGCCGCGCCTGCCCTGAAACCACTCCTCACCGCCGGTCCGCCGCCGCACCGGCCATCCCTCTAGCCCCCCCCCCACGACGAGCTTTTTCTCCGGAGATCCCCACCCCACCGCCCGATCAATGCCCCCCACCACCGGCGACTGCCAACCAGAGGTCTCACGACTTCGAGTACCACCGACCACTAATTTATTACCATTTTTGTCCTTCATATACATGCTGACGGGTGGGCCCTATGGTAATGTGCGCTGCTGAATGTGGACCGTTTGACTGGTCAATTGATCGTGTCATCAACAAATTACGGAGCTGTATGGTGAGCCAGTGACCGTATGATCACCCTAAAATGTATTTTATTAACACAGTACAGACTCAAACTACCATTTCTTTCTTTCATATACGGGTTGACAGGTGGGCCCCACGGTTACGTGCCGATGGTGCAACACTAGTTGCGCCACATGGAACGTTTTACTGGTCAATTGATTGTGTCATCAACAAAATACGGAGTTGTACGGGTGAGCCAGTGCCTGTATAATCATGACATGTATTTTTTTAACACGGTACAGGTGCAAGGGCTCATATATATGCACAAGCACTCATTGCTATAAGCGCACACACGTAGACCCTACCCCTATGAGCACCTTCGAGAGAGTGGGCCAGCATATGATCTTGAGATTTTACGAAGTCACCATAGGTGCCTCGTAGTCGAGTGGAACGTCTCCTCCCACTTAACGCACATCACCGGAAAATACTGAAATTAACCCAGGATAAATGCGAGCACCGGGACTTAACCCTGGTGGGCTCAAGAAACCACTGTCCTCCTAACCATCCAACCACATGTTGGTTAGCACGACAAAATGTATGTGGTGACCGTGATGAGCTTATTCTGAAGTCCAGTGACCATATCGTGCTTTCGCTTCAAATACAATGACCGTAAGTGTCGTCAACCAAATACGGAGCATGCATCAAATGCAAAGTCCGTCAGTGTCATCAAGAAAAATATGGAGACGTATCATGAGCTAGGTACCGTATGATCACCATGAGAATGTGTACGGTGACCGTAATGAGCATATTCTGAACTCCAGTGACCGTATAGTGCTTTAGCTTGAAATACAGTGACCATCATGCGTGAATGTGTCGTGGGCATGCATACTTTTAGAGGGCCGAGAGATAGTTTGTGTGCGTATGTGAAAGTGGTGTAGAAATAGGGGATGTCCGGTGGAGACAAGGAGAGATATGCCCTTCGTTTCTCTTTCCCGTGACTAATATTTTAGGAGAATATATAAACATTCACAATGCAGAACAAATATTTTTGGATGCACCATGCAATTAACTTTCATGTATAACATTGTACTATTGTATATGCTTATTTTCTTAGTGGCCGATTGCGTGTGTGGTGTGGTGGGCACATCATTTCTAGTTGTGGTGGGTCAACATGAGGACTCATGGGTTGGTTCCATCCAGCACCACATAGGTTGGATCGAGACACGTTATACGATGACCCATGTGGAGTACTCGGCGTACAACACGAAGCTAGCTACCAGAGTAGCGGAGGACTCTATCCCCACTGGTGATAAGCTGACTACCTCATATTACTATCCAGCCTAACAGTCAGGGATATCCTACCGAATGATGTGATGGAATCATATCTGCCAACTACTAAGAGAGAGCTGTGTCTGGGGGGGGCAATGTGTGCGAGAGAGGCCTAAAGATAATGTGCGTGCGGGAGACACGTAGGCACATATATGTGCGTATAGAGGGCTACTAGAGACCATGCGTGTGTATATATGCATGTGAGAGAAATAGTGTTTTCCAACTGAGATTAGTGAAAAGAGTGGTACATAGTAGTCAGAAAGAGAGAGAGATACAGAGAGAGCATGTGCGTGAGACTCCCCGACACCCCGAGAGAGATTGTGAGCATGTGTGAAAGAGAAATGCCGATGCATATAAAGTGTGTGCACTTATGTGGTAGATAGAGAGATATATAGCGCGTTTGTGAGAACGGGCTGAGGCATAGTGCATCTACGTGTAAAAGGCGATTCTACGCATTAAATTAAAATATAAATGGCATTATTATTTTTGGATGAGATCACGAATTTTGCAAATTGTGTATGGACGAAAATCGGTCTATCAGACACCCATACTCTATTGAATTCTAGCATGTGCATGTGTTTATTTTATATTAACGATCCATAAAGTGAGAGTGGTTTGAAATACAGGCAATGGGTGCTTTTGCAATTCATATATAAACATTAATTAGTGCACTCCATGTTGAGCACTTTATACATTTGTCACTTGCATGGATACATTCTAAATTGCTAGCTACGAAATAGAATACATGTCGAATTCAACATAAAGGGGGTTTCGAAGATTCAAATTCATAGGAAGTGCATTCATCTGTTTGAACCCGAGATAATGGCATTTGTAAATCAGATGTAAAAGGGGGCATCAATCTTTGTTGTGCGTTTGAACATGCTATATATATTCATACGCATGTCTAACTTTTTTTTGCAACCAAGGAGATTATATCTGGAACCATGCATGAATTGATGTAAGTTGCATATTTTTTTAATATATACTCGTGTACAATGTATATTCAAATGTACAACCTCCATTCCAAAATAATCGTAGCTTTAGGATTTTCAAGAGTAAAGATTTTTGAAGTTTGAAAAATCCTGAATGTTCAATTCAAGAGAACCGAAAACATTAATGCTTCTGCTCCCAAATATTGAACGAAGCGCCAAATAGGCCTATGGTCACCCGAAACCGTGCGAGACTAATGTTTGGTGGTAGGAAATTACTGTCCTGACTCTGGCCCGTGTAGCCTATCGGCCCGATGTCCACCAGGGTAGGTTTGTAACTTCACCAAGACTCCAGTCTCAACCGCCTCCGAGAAGCATTCATACGCCGTGGGCACCTAAACACCCATGCGCTCAGCCAAAATCTATCCCACCCACATTTGGGACACCTAAGATTACTGTCCTACCCCCAACCCGCAATATGTCCGAAATTTTAGATGGGGACAAAGTTTGTAACTTTCCCCAAATTTCAAACAAGCACGTCCCAAACCGAAACATTGTTCCCCCCTAGTTCCCCGCCTCCCTCTATTTCCCCATTCATACTCCGTGGGCGCCAAAACACGCTCTCCACCAGCCGCGAAACCCAGCCTCCTCTGTCCTTCACCCCATAGCGCCCAATCCACCGCCGCCCTCCTCCATCACGCCGGAGCCGGTACCCCGACGTCGTCGTCCAACGCAACCGCAACCACAACGCCCTCAAGGACTTAGCAGCTGAAGCCGATGTAGAGCTGCCTCCATGATGCCGACGCCGACGTGCGCCATACCAGAACTACTCCGACCACGCCGTCTTGCGCCTCATTGCTGCCACTCCACTGTCACAACCGTCCACCACACCGGAGTTGTTCCCGCTATGCCGTCGTTCACCGCCTCGGATCTGCTTCCCCGCCGCCGACAGACGGCCACCACACCACACACAACAACTTGGCCATGGGTTCGTCCAAGGCTGCACCATCCTCCGCAACTTCTCGTTTCCAGCGAACCACAAGAAGATCGTTGGAAAAACAGAAGGAGGACACATCACTGCCAGCAGAAAGAGGTACTCCTCTTCCCTTATTCGTGCAAACCTTATGTCTCTTTGATAACCCACAAGTATAGGGGATCAATTGTAGCCTCTTTCGATAAGTAAGAGTGTCGAACCCAACGAGGAGCTAAAGGTAGAACAAATATTCCCTCAAGTTCTATCGACCACCGATACAACTCTATGCACACTTAACGTTCGCTTTACCTAGAACAAGTATGAAACTAGAA